>NW_022196892.1:5677944-5704549 GCF_008632895.1 Mastomys coucha | reverse complement strand
CCCTTATTTGGCCACTTCCTCCTCCTGAAGCTGACTACCAAGGTCCAACTACCAAAGTATTAAAATTCAGCAATCAAAAACCTCCTTTGTCTCACCTAATTAACATGTCCAATTATTAAAATTGAAACCTCATCCTAACATGGGGTTTCCCCTTTCACCCTTATAAACTTCCATTTGCATATGGGGCATATATGTCTCCTCTCTATCTAGAAGCAGTCCTTTGCCCTCTGGGACAAATATCCCTTCCTCTTCTCCCTTGTGCTCCAAATCCCATCTTTGTCTATTATTCCCTGCTCTTTGCCCCTCTGGGGCAAATAAATCTTCTTTGGGTTGAGAACTTGGACTTGGGGTCCTGAGCCAACACCAGTCCTTACAGTTAGTGTCTGTTGTCTGCTGTGATAGGCTAACAGTCAAATTTTTCAGTTCCTACCTTAGTTTTCCAGAGAATGTCAAGATAGGGGCAACTGCATTGTTTTTATAATAGAGATAATGTAATCACTACATTACAATGTGGTATTTACACTGTAGATAATTTTGTAATAGTGATACTGTAATACCATCTGGAAAAAAAAAAGATGAAATCCCAGCGATTCTAAACTTCCAGTCTTGCCTCAAAAACCTTGCCGACACAGAGAAGGCCTGCTTGTTATTCCCCTCTGAGTTTGAGTTCTAGGAGGAGCATGAGTTCAAGTACCTGGTCCTGTGTCCCATGCCCTCCGGCTGCCTCTCCCACTCCTCCCGTGGGCCAATGGTCAGAGCATCATCTTGGTAGAACTTCCTGGCAAGAAGGACTGGGCCATCTGCTCTTCAAGCTCCTCTTCCCGAGGCTCAAGTCAAGGACCTTGGCTGCCACCGCTGTGCAGGTAACTCAAGTGTCAGCGGATGGGTCATCTGCCTACAAACTTTCCACCAACAGCCCACACGACTGAGTTTGTGACTCTACAGATTCACACCACACCTCCTTCCATCCAGCCACCTCTCTCAGAGGAAGGCCATCTATTTGGGTCACCTGAAAAAAAAAAAAAAAAAACAGGAGAAAAAAATTATAGAGTTTTGGTTCCAGAGAGTGCCCAAGGTTTCAAACAAGCTGACTTAGAACTTAGTCACTAAGCAGGGGCGTCCTATTGGCAGACAAGGAGATGAGGATGTTGATTCTCGTGGCTAGGCTGTTATCTTTTCCATAAAGCTTCATGGTCTCTGAGTTCCAAAAGAGTCCCTGATTCTCATAATGGTTTCACTCCTCTTGTCAGGTTAAGTATACTTGGTTTCAGCTGCTTACCTTGAGGGAGAGAAAAAAAAAAAAAAAAAAAAAAAAAACCTACCTACCATACCTGAAAGGGGTGAGGCAGGGCGGGGCAGGCTCCATATTCTCACTTGGAAAGGCATGCATATCACTGATGAAATTAACTCATTTCTCATTTGTAGCTGGGGGATCGCAATAATCATCTTCCATCTTAGGAATTCATAGACAAGACTTATTTGTTAGAAAGTTATTTTGATATGAAACTTACCCTTGTTAAGCTTCTCGACTTCTGCACTGCATCAGACACCATTGGCTTCTTTAGGATCCCTGGCCACCTGAAGAGTACTACTCCTTGACACAGTTCAGAAAGAACAACTGCCTTCAAATTTGCAACCTAAAATGAGCTACACCACTTCTACCAGGAAACAGAAGGGGGCACCCTAAGAATGTATAAACAGTAGTTAACAGACACACCAGCACACCTTTTAAAGGTCCTGTCATGAACGCTTTCTCTGTAGTACAGGAAAGGAAAATGTGGTTCGTTTTAGAACTAAATTTATTCCAGGGAAGTTCATGACTCAGAGATAAAATTTAGAACTACCTAAGTCAATGTCTGAGTGCAAGATGAAGACAAAGGAAAATGACTTCCACATCTGTGGCACGCTTTTAATCAGATTGTCAGGGTGACATGTATAAAAACTGTCTGCATTTAATGACTTGGAGTTTAACTGGAGATGGTAAAATTACTACAAGGAGTAATTCATCCATGCCAAACATGGCTTTCTGAAGACTGTTTACAAATGTACACAAGCCTGAGAAATAGGTGCTTCAGATTTTTCCCAGGTTATCAGCAAAGCTAGCCCTACACCGGCATTTTAATTACTTCTTCAGATTGAATCTAACTGTCTTCTCATCTATGAAAACTTTGAAGCAAACTGGTAGATCATCCAAAAAAATCGTCAGCAGATGAAACAATAAAAAGAAAGAGGTTGGAAAGACGAAGACAAAGAGAAGGAATGGTAAAACCAAACCAAAGAAAACAAAACAAAAAGGTTGGAGGGGAGGGTGGGGCAGGAGGACTGGGAGCAAAAAGAATGAGACAGGACAGCTGCAAGGGGAAGGTAGGGAAGGAAGAAAGGAAGAGAGGAAGGAAGGGAGAGAAGCAGGGAAGGGGAGAGGGAGGGATAAAGAAAGGAAGATAGAGAGGGAAAGAAAGGGAGGAAGGAAGAAGAAAAAAGAGAAAGGAAAAGATAAGAAAAGACAAGACTGTAAAAGAGACAGACCCTCCCTCTGGGATTTCAGAAGGACCTTCATTGGTCTGAGTGACCAGGATTTTCTAGATATTCCTTCATACACGTGGAGAACAAACACAAGTACCAGGCCACACAATAGAACTAGACAACTCAGGAGGACATTTAGGAGAAAGCCAAGGGTGACTCTTAGCAGAGCCATCAAGGCAGGGGTATTGACTTATCAAGCAACGAGTGGCCTTCTGTGAAAGGCTTTGCTTTCCCCAGCTGTTCCTCGGTTAATGAATATGGAATATTGACTCAGGGCTGTCCCCAAAGGTGGCCAGAAACCAATCTCATTTCAGGCCTGTCAATAGTCCAGTGCCTAGAGGATGGTGGATGAGGTGGGGCACAGTCCAACCCCACCCTGCCTCTCTCCAGAGCCTTAGGTCAGGGTGTGTGTGTGTGTGTGTGTGTGTGTGTGTGTGTGTGTGTGTGTGTCTGTGTGTTTATGTTCACCAGATGGGACTGGCCTGTCAGAAAGACAAAGAGACCACCTGTTCACTGTTTTCTAAACACTGTTTAGGATATGGAGAAATTCAGTCTTTAACTTTTTAAAGAATTACTGTGGTAGATAAAAAGCTTCTTTTAAATTAACTATTAATAGTTTATTTTATACCATATATGTAGAAAATAATATTGCACATAAGCACTCCACCCTATACACATTGGAGTAATGCCAAAGGAAACCTTTGCATATCTAAAGGTCTGAATTCTCTCTCATGTAGCTCAAGACTATCTAAAGCTTCGTGTGTAGCTAAAAATGACATGCACTTCTTATCCTCTTACAACTAGAATGTCAGGTGTAAAAGATCATGCTCAGTTTTAGCCAGTGCAGTGTGTGTAATCCAGGGTTTCCTGTATGCTAGGCAAGTGCTCTACCTACTGAGGGACATCATCTCCAGCCATAGAGTCAAAAGATAATTTTAAAACCATCAATCCAACTAGTGTAATGGTATGACTATAAACACAAGGAGGAAAAGAAAGGCAGAGGGTTCAGAGACATTAGTTTAAGAAGTATCAGGTATCTGGACAGTAGAGTCAACCATTGGTTGATAGGGAGGGGTGTGCAGATAAATAGGAAGTATTGGAAATTTGGGTATGTTAAAATTACCATGCATCTTAATTGGATGTTTGTGATTCTAGAACCAGGCAGAGATATGAACCAAAAATAGTTGAATGTCTTGACCCCTACATGTGTAGATTATATCTATAACCAGAGAAAAGAAAGTAGGATATAGAAAATAGAAATCAGGTTTAGTGATAGTCTGATAGATAGTGGCTACAGGTCATATCTATCTTGAATATAATAGAAAAAATAGGTTTCAGCCTGTGTATCAAGTTAGGTTGCAGTTTATCATGCACAGAGAAACTTTTAAAACTAACTATAGTTTAATAAGTGAGCAGATGTTAAATACATGGATAGTTAGGAAATTAGATAAATTAAAAATTGCTGTGAAAGACTTAGTTTTGGCATCAACATGATTATTCTATTTTATTAGAGAGGTTGCTGTAGTCAAAATTAAGGTCTGAATGATAGGTAAGGTCTTACCACCTCTCTGACTCAAGAAGTAAACAATTTGCTCTAGCAGTTTGTTTTGATCCCTTATTCAATTATAGTAGTTAACTCTAGTCATTATTTTGGTGCACCATTCAATTGAATCTTGTATCCAAATTATGATAAAAAAGTTTTATATAATTTTGACTTCCATATCCCTTTAAAATGTCTGCCTTTTCATAAGCAGAGGCTAACATTGTTTCCAGTCAACCCTAGTCATCTTCTGTGTATACTCTTTGTAGTTAGTATACACATTCTCTTTGGTGTGGGTTGGACATGACTCAGACATAATAAAGAGAATATGGCAAAATGGTAAGATGTCACTTTGATTAGTTTTCCAAAGACCCTAGTTTCTACACTGTAGACCCACTCACTCACAATGTCTTAGAGCTCTCGCTGTGCGAGAAGTGAGCTGCCATGCCACCCCGAGTGGCCCACCATATCCCTGAGTCCCCATTGAGAGCTTGACATGGCAAGGAATTGATCTCATTTGACAGTGATGATTAATCTTGATTGTCAGCTTGATGAGATTTAGAATCACCATGAAAACAACCTCTGAGAGCCTGTGAGGAATTATTTAGGTTGTCTTGATTAAGGTATGAGACTCACCCTAAATATGTGTAGAACCTTTCCATGAGGTTTTAGAACAAACACAAAGAAGAGTGGAACCTAAGTACCAGCATTCAGTTCATCTCTCTTTGCTTCCCTACTGCACATGCAATGTGACCAGTTACCACACCTGCTTCCATACCTTGCCTGCTGAGATGGACTGTATCTTCTCTGCCTACAAGGTCTCAGTCCCTGATCATTCCCCTCAACCCTGAGAAAACTTATTCCCTTCAATTGCTTCTTGCTTGGTATTTATTTGGTAGTAGCAACGAGACATGCAACAAACACTGTGACCAAAAGCCCTTGATAACAGGATCATGCCCACAGCTCATAGGTAACATTGAAAGTCACCTCTTCAGTGATGGTGTGAAGTGACAACTTAAGGAGAACAGTCTCTTGAGGAGACACTGAGTCACAGGCCATGGCTCACAAAAATAGACAAGAATATATGTTTCTTGTTTTAATCTGCCATGTTCCAAGGTAGCTTGTTACTCAGCAATGGATGGTTCTACACCAGCAATGTTTAAGAATTCTTCCATCTCTTGAGAAGCCTGGCACTAAGACACCAGGGCTCCTCTGTCTATTGTGGTGAAGAGCTTTGGCAGTTAACTCGTCATCACAGACTGGCTTTTCCTCATCCACAATCAGAAATAATAGAGCTCAGAACTGGTCATTTACTTAGTATCAGCTGTGAAACTTGTCAGAGCCCTTCTCAGCCCATGAAGTGGTACACAAAGTAGCTCACTCTATTCCACTTCATGAAGGTGGACAGGAAAGGTCTTTAGAAATCTGAACAATTTAAGTTCATGTTTTATACATACAAATTTAGCACTGGCAAATCTAAAACTAAATCCATGGGCTCACCTAACTTTTTTTTTTTTTTGAAGTAGGAACTTACATCCAAGTGTTATGGTTTGTTCAACTGTCACCCCTCACAGAGCTCTATCCAGCCCACTGACCCTAGGAGAAACAATTCGCCTCACCACCATATACTCGGCTTCATTCTCTTCATTGCATTCAGCCATAGAGACATTTATTATGTTAATTTGTTCCTTCTCTTGAGGATTTTTTTTTTTTTTTAATTTGAGGGCAGGCATTTCTCAACCTCATTCAATGACGGATCAGCATTAGTGGGAACTCCACACATTGGTAGCTGCCTGATAACCATACGTGATGAATTTCTGTCCAACATACCAGTAGATTCGGGATCTGGCAAGGGTCTGCTTCCTGGTTCATAGTCAAAAGTTATCTGCTGATTATGTGTAACATTTGCAGAGTTGAAAGATGTCTCTAAAACCCCTAAGGCTAGATGGGAAGAGCACCACCTTTACAACCCATGACCTTCCTAAATCCCACCTCCCAGTACCTTAGAGGTTGGAGCTTCAACATATGACAGTTTCAGACACAGGGAATAGGTAACACAGTTTTTACCTTTATCAGCTTGCCAAGGAGGAGTCACTGAGCTTCACAGATAAAACAAAAATGGTCTTTAAATTCAGTTTTGTATCTGTCTTGTTTTATGATATTCAGGTTGATTGTATGGTACAGAGGCTCTGGAGAAAATCAAATGGACAATTGTAAAAATTGTTGTAAAATTCTAGCCCCAGAAGCCTTTGAAAATTTAAAAGAAGAAAAGTCTTTGAACCAAAGACTTGATTCCTTTCTACCTGTTAGCAATATTATGGGAATTGTCTCTTCTGTGAGGGGTTGTGGGGACTGCCCTCTTCCTCTGTCATGGTAAACTTTTGTCTTGAAATAGAAGAGCCTTTCTTTTTTTCTCTCTTTTTCTCTCTCTCTTTCTTCCTTCCTTCTTTCCTTCCTTTATTCCTTCCTTTCTCTCTCTCTTCTTTTTTCTTTCTCTCTTTCTTTCTCTCTTCCTCTCTTTCCTTCTTTCTTTCTACCCCACCTTGGGTAGCTAATCACAAAATTTGAAAGCTTTCAACTAAGAAAATAAGAACCTAACTCCAGAAATTCTTATTTTGGAGAGTGTACTGGCTGGTTTTGTGTGTCAACTTGACAAGCTGGAGTTACCACAGAGAAAGGAGCTTCAGTTGGTGAAGTGCCCCCATGAGATTCAGCTGTGGGGCATTTTCTTGGTTGGTGATCAAGGGGAAGGGCCCATTGTGGGTGGTGCCAACCCTAGGCTGGTAGTCTTGGGTTCTATAAGAGAGCAAGCTGAGCAAGCCAGGGGAAGCAAGCCAGTAAGAAACATCCTTCTATGGCCACTGCATCAGCTCCTGTATCCTGACCTGCTTGAGTTCCAGTCCTGACTTCCTTTGGTGATAAATAGCAATGTGGAAGTGTAAGCTGAATAAACCCTTTCATCCTCAACTTGCTTTTTGGTCATGATGTTTGTGCAGGAATAGAAACCCTGACTAAGACAGAGAGCATTAATTTCTTTTAGTGGATTTGCATCTGTGTTTCTACTAAAATATATTCTCTGGTGCATGTGTGTGTGTGTGTGTGTGTGTGTGTGTGCGCGCGTGCGTGTGTAATAGCAACTCTTGCATGTATTAATATTCTCTGAAAAAAAAAGACCACATCACATTTTTCTGTAACATTCTATTTATTGTACTCACTTCAGGCTCTGAGAGAATAGCTGGCAGTTGTATTACATAAACCACTTTTGAAAGGTGGTTTTAGAACCTCAGCTCTTCATCACTTTATCTCATCTTCAGGACTTTACTAAACCTTTAGCCAAAAAACAAGACAAAATAAAAACCAACCAAACAAAAAAACCCAAAAAACTCAAACAAACACCCCCCCCCCCCAAAAACAGGTCTAGCTTTTTCAATTCTCTATAGCATGTAAACCACACAACGAACATTAATTTCAGATTTCCAAGAGGTAGGAAGGAGGGGGATCTATTTTCCTTCTCAACCCTTCTTCCCTCAGGCATGATTTGGAGAACTAAATAAAGACAATATGTTCCAAATTGCCAATCACATTAGTCTCCATGTGGGCTGTTTAAAACATGCAAATGGCTCTGAAAAACCTCTCTTGTCTCACCAAGATTAATGAAAGTCCACATTGTCATCAATTGGAATGGCAGTCAGAAGAGGAGAGAATGAGTTGGTAAATGAGGAGACACAGACACTGCCTTTCCCTGTAGACAAATGTTCTGCGTGGAAACACTGTGTTGATGGATTCTGACAGCTGCCTGGCTGCATGTATATCTGTAGCCTCCATGCACCCCTCCCTTCCACTCCCAGACAAACATTTCTGCAGGATCAACACAGTCATCTTCAGGAACTGTCCTTTAAGCATTGATGGGAGCCCATCTTTTCACTCTGAAGTTTGAGGATCCAGCTAACTTGAACATTGTTATTTGATGCAGCTGCTGTCTTATATCCCAGCAAAGTCAAGTATATGTTTATGTATTTATTATTGTTATGTTTGTTATTTGGGAGACACAGTTTGAGAATAGCAAACTGGCTTCTGACTTACTATGTAGCCATTGATGACCTTGAATTCCTCCTCTTTTCACTTCCACCTTTTGAGTGCTGGAACTATAGACCTATGCCTGGAATCTACAGCCCCACTTCTTGATTTTTTTTGTATTTGTTTTTATTTTCTTTATAGAGTTTCACTGTATACACAGACCATCCTCTGACACCCTGTGCAGCTCTGCCTTGAACTCAGGGTCCTTTTATCTCAGCCTCCCAAGACTATAGACATGTACCACCCTTCCTATCTTACATCAGCATTTATTATCCATCTTTTCTGATAATTATGAATTATCTCTGATAATGAGTCTTCTATATTACTAATAATAAAAATTATGGTGTTTCAAAGGACGTCAAAGCCATACAGGAAGATTTATCATCAATGAAAATGTTTAAAAACTAGAACCTACTCCAGTATCCCTTTTCTTTGAGTCAATCTAGTATCCACACTTCTCCCAATGAATGGTAAGCTCACACAATACAAAGAGATCTGATTACAAATACAACTGTCAACATTTATGGGAGCAGTAAAATGCTATACAAGATACTTGGTACTCAAAGCATTTTTGCAAGTTTGTCAGCCTCTGAAGAACAAATATAAAATGGTAGTGTTCATCTGTCACCATACTAATCTATTAAAAGCAGAGTCCTTAGTGCTAAATATTGTCCTCCTTTGAGTCACTGTGCAGATGTTCAACTGAGACTAAATATGTATGAGAATGATGTAAAGATACTTGCAACTTCATATAATAATTGAAAAATAAAATTAAGAGCAGGGTGGTGGTGGTGCATAGCTTTAATCCCAGCACTTGGGAGGCAGAGGCAGGCAGATTTCTGAATTCAAGGCCAGGCTGGTCTACAGAGTGAGTTCCAGGACAGCCAGGACTATACAGAGAAACCCTGTCTTGAAAAACCAAAAAACCAAAAACAACAACAGAAAAATAAAATCAAGCTAAAAGCCTAAACGTACAAAATTGACTTTTTGCACGTGACTATGAGTACCATTGGCAAGTTCTGAATTACCATTAAAACATTTTTGAATGTTGCTATTTTCATTTTGAGATATTTTCCAATCAGTTTTCCCTATATTATTTGCCGTGAAATTTTAGTTCCTATTCTCAGTGGATTCCCTTTAATGAGAGAACAGTTTCCTCACATCCTTGCCCACAGCTCCAAGTCTTCTGCACTTTCCTTTCCCTGCTGGTTGGTACATCTGTCTGTTGTGTCAATGCTTATCCTCTCAGGGCCTCTCAAAGGCCTTTCCCTTTAAAAACCTGCTCTGGTAAAAAGGGATCTTTCTCCTGGAAAGACCCAGAAGCTCTGCTTGGCAGCAGCTGCTATACAACTACTGAGACATTGCCCAGAGGTATAGAGCTTGTGTACAGAGACTAGACTCTCATCCAGCTGCTATCCATAGAGTCCATATGTATGGATGGATGCTCTGAGATCACTGGGGAGACAGTGTTTCCGCTTCCTCTCAAAACCATGCTTAAATGGAATTCTATTTATTTAACAGAAAGGAAACAAGAAAATATATCCTGGTGCTTCTGGTTGGTGAGAAAAAAAAATGAAGATTTAAGTTTCTTTTTATGGCTTCCCAAAAGTGAAAGTAACAATTACAAGCTTTTTGTGTTACTTAAATGAAGGAAATATATTACTTTCTATTGTGGCCCTCTATTCAAAAGAAATAGGTTTCACATGATGGGTGATTGTACAGGCTGCTGGATGTCTATATCTTTATCGCTCTCTTTATTGCCACCTTGTCTTTGCCTTGTGTCATGGTTGTTTATTCTCTGATGTCCTTGTGAGGCCAAGAAAGAAACTTGACAGCTGGTACTCAGATGGTGTGGTGTTCAATGGAGCAGCTATAGGCCCTGTACCTGGTGAGTCCTTTAATTTGTTCAGGGTTGTTTTTGTAGAATTAGAAAGATGCTTCTCAGAGCAACACTGGCTAGTAATTCAAAAGTTGGTCCAATCTCCTATCTGAGCCCCTCTCTAATATGGGTGGAGAACCTGGCTTTCTGGATATCTGCAGCAACAGGTCAAAGTTTAGGAGGATCAAGAATTAATACAATTAAGTAATTGGTTTTGTGGTCATTGTTCAAATATGCAATGATGATTTAAACTAAACACCTGGCACTTCTAGTAGCTTCAGCTCATAGTGAAGATCTGATAGAATAAACTGAGGCCACACAAATCCTTTGATGACCCACATTGGTATTTTTTTTTTTGCTCATGCATAAACATTTTATTCAAATATGCTCTCAATTCTTCTTGCTAAACACATGAGAGTGGCATGTCCTGTTGTATGTAGATGCAAATTTCACTTTTTTTATTAGATATTTTCTTTATTTACATGTCAGAGCTCCTAGGGACTCAACTACCAACCAAGGAGTATACATGGTAGGACTGATTGTTCTGGCAGCATGTGTATAGTAGAGGATTGCAAAAACAATCATCAATGGGAGGAGAGGTGCCCCAGTGTAGGGGAATGCCAGAGCCAATAAGTGGGAGAGGGTGGGGTGGCAAGCAGGGGGAGGGGGAGCCAACAGGGGTTTGTTCTTTTTGTTTTTGTTTATTTGTTTGTTCCTGGGAGGGGAAACTGGGAAAAGAAAAATCATATGACATGTAAATAAAGAAAATATCTAAAAAAAATAAAAAGGTATTTTCTTTATATGGACTGATGTAGCATCAGACACTATGTTTATAAGAGTGCTGTAATCCTAACCATGTTGTGCTTTACAATTTTGAGACTGATGGAGCTTCAAGATATTAACTTCAAGTCCAAATTTACTGGGACAATAAATCTCTAACATTATTTATATTTTTTTCTGCCAGTCTTTCACTTTGGTGCTAAGTTCCAAATACCTTTTTACTTATACCAGAGCCATTTTTCTTTCCTTCGTAACTAAGATCCAGTTTTTCTACTGAGGCAAAGAACAAAGTAGATGCATTACTTTGAGCCTTTGTTGTTTACCTGCAAGATTTATGAGCACATAGAGCCAGTCTTGGAATCATGACCTGATTCTTTTAAATCTAATTAACAGAGTTTTTGGAGGTTGCTGGTCAGGGATGTTGGACCACCTGGCAGGGTAAATCTTGAACCCCAGTTGAACCTCGAAGATAAGTCTAGCTACCAGTGAGCACAGAGCCATCAAGAGGATAAGCATAGATCTTTATTATCACTCTGTCAATAATGAGGATCTTCAAGTGGGAAGGGTCACGCTTCCATTGTTCAGAACTAAATATTGGTGGGAATTTAAACAGTTCTTTGTAGAAAGGCCACGAGTGCTCTTTCAAAGGTCTACCCAAGGGACAAGATGACTGTAAAAGAAGAAAAATCCTGAACTCTATAACCTAATTGCTTGAACTACACAAAGGTTGAACTGCTATCTTCAATAAGGTTGTCAAATTTGACCCCAAATTGGCACTACAGAGGAAACAGAAAACAAAGCAAAACCTAAATATCCGACCAAGTCAAGTTAAAATTAAGCAAAACTGATAAAGGCCTCACTCCAAGAGGTTATGATCAATTCAGAGTGATAAGACCAGAACATTAGCTTTGTTAAAGAAGAGTCCAAAGTACAGTACAGGCTGAAACTGTGGGCTTAGACCTTCCAACGTGTGTTTGAGGCAGCAAGAGGCATGTGAGGGTGATCTCTGCTCCACCCCTAAGCTTTCTCCTTTCCTCCTTACTATGTTTTCTTTA
Source organism: Mastomys coucha (assembly GCF_008632895.1). NCBI lineage: Eukaryota > Metazoa > Chordata > Mammalia > Rodentia > Muridae > Mastomys > Mastomys coucha. Next base: position 5,692,695 of record NW_022196892.1, on the reverse strand, counting down.
GCTCCTCGAATTTTCTCCCAGTTTCATGCCTCTGCTTCCCATGCACAAAAATGCAATCGACATTCCACTTTTATGTGCCTTTTCTGTACCTAGCAATTCTGGCAGCTTTCTGCATCCCTGTGCTTTAAAGCACTCATGAGCCTCTGGATAGCTCATACAGCATTCTCTTCCTAGAAACTGAAGAGCTATCACAATGTGACTGTTATGTCTGCAAAACTTTTGTGTGTGTACATAGTCACCTTTGAAAACAGTTTCCTACAGTGCACACTCTAGTTATTTCCCATTTTATGATATTATAGTTGCAACCAAATTAAGTAACTCAACTGAAATATTAGCAATTGTCATTAGAAAAATATCTTAATGCTACTTATGTGTCTGGCCCTTAGTAGGAGAGGATGAACCTAATCTTGGAGAGACCTGATGCCCCTGGGTAGGGGGATACCTGGGGAGGGGATGGTGGGAGGAACTGTGCCAGGGAGGACAGGGAGGGTGGCAACATTTGGGATGTACATAAATAAAATAATTAATAAAATATTAAATAATAAAAAATCTTAATGATAAATATTATTTTAGACTCAAAGATAAATATTTTTAAGACAGTTGTTATGTCTGTCGCTTAGAGGACAGCTATAATGACTGAGCAATTATAGTACTATATCACAAAGTAATCTTAGTTGTAAAGAAGGTTGCATTTCAATTGCCAGGTGTTAGCTCAACAGAATTTAATAAGGCCTGTATTGTTGATTGTGGTTTTCAACAACAAATTCCAAACATACTGTATTAACAAGCATTCATTGTATATTGTCAAGAGATATGTATTTTCACTAGCTTGTTCTACTTTCCAAGACAGTAAAGGCCTTGACTTTATTTGACTCATTTCCTGTACAATTATATAATATATCAATATCAATAATATACCTATGAATTATAAACCCAGTCTGTGAACATGTCATAGGGGAGCTGTGATGTTTCTGCTTATTAGATTTGCTCTACAATCTTACAGTCAGTATCTTAGCGGCTGTCAAGATGAGGACAGTGGTCTGTTGTGGGTACCACTATGCTATGTTAGTAGAAGAATATCCATGCCACTTATATGCTTATTTGCTAAAGCTCTTCAGAAACCTCACTTATATCTTACTTATAGCTAAATGCAAGTCTTATTTGGCTATAGAACACTTTCTAAAGGCAGACTGATGTAGCACTAAATGTTTACAAATTAAATTCCACAAGAGGGCAAAAAGATTCTTCTAGATGAAATAATTATAGTCAGAAATGATTAACATTTAACATTTCTGCTTATGAATGGTTAGTGTTAAGCAACAGCACAAGTTTGATGAAGTATAAGGGATGAGTATATAATAGGGATCAAAGATCATCCTTGAGGCAGCTGGCCTAGATTCTGACTACGAACGAATGCCAAGCATTGGGAAATGGGATACAGCCTTCTATGAATGTCTCTTCATGAGAATAGCTTGTTATTTTCCTAGCTGTGGGCTTACCATGATAGATATGTGTACTTGTATATACTTACATACATGTTTCCAAAACTTCAAGACGAAATATCAAAGCTGGTCTTTTTTTTCTCATTTAATTTTAATTGTAAATGATTAACTGTACCTATATATTTGTTGGTTTTAAAGTGAAAGTGATGCTATGGTTTATGAATGCAATGTAGAATTATCAATTCAAGCTAATGAACAGCCATTACCTCGAATATTTGCTTTTCTTATATGTCATACTATACAACATATGTCAAAATAATAACATAGACTCATCCCGTCTAGTTAGGCTTTGCTTCTTTGACCAACATGTCTACTTCCCGTACTTTCTTCAGACTATGGCAACCACTATGTTTCTTTGATTTCTTAATTTCAATTGTTTTAGACTCAATATGTACTTGAGGAATTTGTCTGTTAAGCCTGGATTTTTTTCATTTTGCATAATTACCTCCAATTTCATTCATATTATTGGAACTGAGATATGTTCTTTCTTTTAGGGACTGTGTAGTATCTCACTGTATGTGTGTGAAGTTCTTCACCTATCTATTGACAAGTACTTGCCTTGACTTTATAACTTAGTCACTGTGACAACAGTAGAGATACTGCTCCAACATACAGACTTTCTACCTTTTTACCTATAGGAGGAGGACTGCTGGAGCATATGGCAATTTTATCTTGAGTTTATTAAACATCAACACAGCTTTTCATAATGGCTATAATTTTACAGTTATATTCCTAGAAACTGTACATACAGAAGCCCTTTCTCCTCTACTTCACAAACTATTACTATACTTCTTGCAAAAATAGTTGTACTTACAGGTAAAATGATATCACTTTGCAGTTTGGGTTTTTCTGTTTCACCTCTGTCTCTGTCTGTTTCTCTCTCACTCTCTTTTTCTTCCCCTTCCTCTCTCTCTCTCCCTCTCTCTCTTACTTTCTCTTTCTCTCTCTCCTTCTCCCTCTCTATCTCTCTCTCTCACACACACACACGCACACACACACACACACACACAGAATCTTATGCAGCTCAGGCTGGCCTCAAACTTACAATGCAGACAAAGTTGATCTTGATGATCTGATCCTCCTGCCTCTGCTATCCAAGTACAGGGATGGCAGCTATACCACCTTACCTGATTTTCTCTGTAGTTTTTATTCTATTCTCTAGTAATTGTTGTTCTGTTTTTATATATACCTTTGTGCCTACAATCTTCAGGTAGTCAGGATAATTTGATCCTCTACACAAAATGTTCCTGTCATATTCCAAGAATTTTGAAAATATTATATTTAATGCAAAGAAAAGGTTGCTGATGAGGTATATTTCAAACAGAAAGAATAGCACGGATGGTCCATGTAAGGCAAGTGTACTCACAAGGGCCAGGGAAAATAGTAGATAAATACAAGAGTATTGGAAGAAGACATTAATCTAAGGAACGGCACAGAGAGCTGCAGCATTGCAGATGCAGCCCACAGGCCAGGGAATGTGGGCAGCCAGCTGAAGCCAGAAAGGGAAAGGAAATGAATTCTTCCCCAGAGTCTCTAAGATAGGAACATAGCTTTGCCAATATTTTTTCCTTTATTTTTCAAAGACCTGGGTTAGACTTCTGAAGATGATGAAATTGTATTTTAAGATACTAGGTCCATAGTTAACTTGTTACCATTACTATGGAATGTGAATGTTGTCTAATGACAGGGGGATGTATCCAGATTTGCTTGCCAACTTCAGGGTGAGGAGATGACCTTACAGGCCTCCTCAGACCACAGACTATAGGACACCCGCAAAGAGGCACTGAATATCCACTGGGGATAAAAACTGGGGTTAGATGGAAGGGCTAATGTGCTGTGATTCCCCAGACGATTTACATCCTTAGCTGACAGTAATGCTGGCAGTCAGTAGATGCCATCACTCAGAACCGTCACCTCAGTTCCCTTACACACTACTGCAGACAATTTCACCCAACTGGCAAGGTTTTCTTCTGTCTGGCATTGCTTGTTCCAGAGGCTGTGAATGCCTCTGGCCATGAATGGAAGACTCTAACACCTCCTCTGTCCTTTTTTGCTTGCTTTGCTTGCAAACACAGGGGCTCCACCTCAGATAGCCACCTTCAAACAATTCAGGAACAAGAACACTAGAGATACTCACCCTGCTGCCACCGAGTCCCTCGGTCGATGTCAGATCTCTTGCACGCTATTGCTGCTCACTTGCTCTACAGTTTTGAGTCACAGCACTCCCAGTGGGCAGACTGTCATTCCGTCATTCCTTGTACCCACCCTTCCTGTGACTCCTGCCAGTCCTTGGCCCACCTCCTTCCTCACTATGGTCTGCAGGATCTTCTTGCCTTTCCAGCACTACCCGAGTCAACCACTGAGCATCCTGTTACATATTTGCCTTGTTGCTTCTTGTGTGTCTGCTTGCCTGGCAGAACTGCCCACAAATGGGGAAGTTTCTTAAGCTGCCCTATCCACTATGATGGCCAACAACCACACAGAACCACTGTATGTTTGTGGTTGATGCAACTCGGAACCAAACTTCAACCTGACGTAATTTCATTTTAAATAACAACACATGCAAAGTGGCTGCCTTATTATTGAGCAGAGCACCAGACTATGAATACTCCAAAGAAAACAGTATTAATCAGTTCCTGTGCCTCTAGTGGACAGGCAGGCACCAAGTATGCAGGAAGTTATTTTAAATTATCCTTTATTACTCCACATTGCTCATACCTGGAGCCATAGCCTTTCTACCCACAGGAAATGGAGACATGATGTGCATCAAAAATGTTTCCAGAGTATGACCAGAGGAAAGGACATGAATTACTGAAGCAGAGGGAGTGTGTCAGCCAGCTCCACTGCCTTGTGGGAGAGTTACTCAGCACAGCCATATATTTTGGATTTTCAAGAAGAGCTAAAGATCGGAATGTTTGGAAGAAAACATCATATGTTAAGTACTGATCATGAATTCAGCTTTAAGAATGGAAGAACCACAAGTAGTACAAATATATGAACCTTGGCCAGATCTGTCTATTAAAAGGCCACAACTTTGAGGACTGTGGTCCATAAAACAAATTGTGGACTCTTCCACGCCAGTGGAGGGGACCTGTAGGAGTCGCAGCTGGCCTGGTGCTCCCTGACTGTTCTGTTCCTGTACTTATGCCCTTAAGCCTTTTTCCACATCCCACGTGTTCCAGCTGCCTCTCCAGACCTCACAGCCTAACAAAGACTTCCCCTCCTCTGTCTGGATGGTGCTCAGCTCGGATGTCTCTTCCATAAACGTTTCTCTTGAATTAGCACAAATTAAATAACTGACGTAGCCCTTTGCACAGAGAGCTGCTGTTACATCTCACGTAGGCACTGTCTAGCCAGCTTTAGCAACACCGAGTTTCCGGCAGGTAACGTGATAAAGAACTGGGTAGCAGGACTCTCTTAACTTACTGCTGCTTCTCCCCAGGATTAAAGAAAATGGAGCTTCCAGGCTGTTGCTCTCTGTGCAAAGGAAGAGCAATGGCAGAAGTCACTCCTGAGTGGTGATGTGTGAAGGAGACATCTGTGCCTGCTTATTGTACTTTGCCTAGGAAGTATCTTCACTGTCCTGCGTATTCAGGAATATGCCATGCAGAGGTGTGTGAGTCAAGGCTGTTGCAGCTCAATGGCTCCTCTCAGAATAGTGTACAGTGGAGACATAGCTTGGGGCTGGGATCCAGCAGATGTTGCTTGGTGGCTCTTGTGGTTGTTTGCTCATTCTGCATACCATTATTTCAGTGGCACACTCCTAAACTCAGGAGGTGCACATTCTGCAGTGTCTGATGCTTGGAAAGAGGATGGTTCTCTCCCAGTTGTTTCTCCACACTTTCCAACCTGAAAGCTGCATGTACCAAATGGCATGTATTTTCAGCCAGACTGTCCAGCGAACCTAATATCCAGATTTGGTAGGAAATAGATGCTTAAAGTAGCAAATAGGAAAGAATTCTGTTTATTCATAAAGATACCTCTCTCTCTGTGATGTTGTCATTCATGTCATGGATTTTACTTTCAAACTAAAAACACAGAGATACAAACAGGTCAGGTAGTTTGTCTAGTCATACGGCTGGCACAGGAGGAATTTAAACTCAGACCAGTTAAAAGTTGAAGTTCATTTCCATTAAAGCTCTAATGATGAGCAGACCTCGTGTCACGTAGATTTGCCTGTAGAAATATAAAACAATGTCTGTCCTAACCTTGTATGGTATCTCATATCTGAAATCCAAGCAGAAAGAGGCTGAGGCAGGAGGGATGACATGAAGTCAAGAACAACCCAGGTTACGTAGTGAGCACCAGGCTAGCCGGTCCTCTAAATCATGAACCTCTCAAACATAACACAGCACAATGACAGAAAAAAATGTCTATTCAGTGCACAGAGGGAGGGCTCCCACTGAACAACAAAAAAAAGGATTCCACTGAAGTCCATCTTCATGAACCAATGAGTTTATTGATATTACTTATAGGATGTCCTGTAGCATGAAATATTAAAAAGCAATCCACAGTATCACTGGCAAAACCTGTTCTCATCTCATGGAGACTCTCTGACCCGGAGCTCCAAAATCTCTCCATACAGTTCGCTAAGTTCCTACCCAGCGGGTCGCTAACACGCCAGCCTCACACTTCCAAATTCCTATGGCCTTTTGGAGCACACTTCTTGCAAACCCACCCATGCTTTGCCACCATACCTTTCTCTCTGAAACCTAGTCGAGTCGCCACATGAAGGAAAGCACCACACAAACTTAGTTCAGAATTAACAGGTAACTCAAATCATTGGGCTCAGCAACTAGCATCCTAATTTATAAGCCATTTTAAGCTTAAGTCCTCCGGTGGTGAATCCTGAAGGATCCGCCATCTAATCCGGGGGTCTTCTTGTTAGCTACAAATTGTCCGCCAACTCTACTTATCCAAAAGCAAGCATCTTGCTCCTGCCTCCCCTCTTCCTTTCACTGACCCGGAAGTCCCGCCTACTCTTCGCCCAGTGATTGGACCCCTGAAATCTTTATTCATAAGGGGAAGGTTCTGCCACAATGTACCTCAAAGGCAGCCATATCAGTGGAAAGTTCTCCAGATGACTCCAAGACATGCACTACGCCACTAAGAAGTCCTTCTCCAGTCAACTGTTTACCTCTTATACAATCTCAGGGAGGGACAGGGCCTTGTAAGGATCATGTAAAGTACGGTATTGGTATTTTGTGTTTCCTGAGTCCTCGCCTGCCCCCTGTGGAGGAATGTTAAAAGACATCATCTCAAGATCACGGCTGCTCTTCTTCAAGGCAGCTATGGTCATATCCAACCCAGAGGAAACGGTTACACTGTACACTTACATTCCAGGGTGGGGAGAATTTCCAGGACATGGTTTGTTGCTTCATTTGGTGAGATGTTACATTGGCAAAGCAGGGGCCCAGATCCCCATCTCCTTGCTCTAGCAGCTTCTTGCACCCTACCAGAAGCCTCTATCTAAAGATGAATGTTCCTTCAGGATCATAGATCAGTGCTGTGTTAGTGCATGACTCTCACAAGGGCCCTTGACGCAGTCTGGTCACATCCTAAAATACTGCCATTTGGGATAACAATTTGTGCAGACTCGGAGCAATCAGCAAAGAAATCAGAAAGATGCCACAGAAGAGGAAGACAAAAGGATCTGGGTTCCCTTGATATGGGTGGCTTGCTTCAGAGATAATCACTGACTCTTGTCTCTTGATGGGCTTTGAGGAGCTTTGACAATCCAGAATGATATCAAGCCCAGGCTAGTGCACTCTGTTCTCATGTAAGACTTTTGAAGAATAGCTGTTATGATACTGTGCTCATGGTTCCAAACAAGTCTTAAAAGAGATGGAGGTCACAATAAATTCTTGTTATAAACTTCCTCTTGGAAAATGCCTTTAAATAAATGCATAAATAACCTTTTGCACTGCAGTATTGTGTAACAGTAACCATGGTCCTCCTTTATCCCCAGTTCACTTTTCAGGGCCTGGGATAGGGTCTTACCATGTAACCCAGTCTAACCTCAAATTCATGATTCTCCTGCCTCAGCCTCGTGAGTGACATACGACTGTGCTTTGCTAATCTTTCAAAAGTTTCTGTCATCTGAAATGTAGCAAGGATTCAAAAATAGTAAACAAAAAGCTTCCAGCAATAAACAATTTGTAAGTTTTAAATTATGGACCATTTCAAGTAGCATGATAAAATACTGTGTCCAGGACATGATCATTCCTTATTAAGAGTATTCACCCTTCATATGCTGCCTTCTTGTTAGTTCCTTCATTAGATCTGTTCTCACCATGTACATGTTTGTACATGTAACTTCAGAGGGAGGTGATGGTGGCAAACTGGATAGCCCACAGTGAAGCTGTGAAGTAATACATTCAGTGGTGATGTGGGAGGATAATAAAGAAGTATTTCATAATAAAAGGATGCAATCTGATAATTTCTCATCACATTTTTTGTATATTTTGTTGTGTCTAAGTCATGAATTAAATTTTGTCATTATGTATGTGTGTATAGGGGAAAAAAACAAGTTTATATAGCATAAGGTTTGATACTATCCAGAGTTTCAGCATCCATTGAAGGTCTTGGATTATATGCTTCCAAATAAGTTCAGATCTCATTTTTCTTTCTATTGCTGTGATAAACACCATGACCAAAGGCAACTCAGAGACGAAAGGCTTTATTTCACCATACAACTTGCAAGTCCATCTTTCAGAGAAGTCAGAGTAAAGAATCTAGATTCTAAAGTACTTGTTGAAGTACCAAATATGAGACAAAACCTATAGAGGAATGTTAGCTACTGGCTTACTCCTTGTGACTTGCTCAGACTGCCTCTTTATAAAACTCAGGGCTCAGGATTGACTCAGGATAGTGAAAGCAATACAGTTTATTTTTCTACCTTGTAGAGTTGGGAATCAACTAAGAGAAAAGACAAAAATATCTACAAATCAATTTGGCCCAAACTATGGATTTTATGGTTTTTCCCAAGTGAATTTCCTTACCCCTGGGATTCCTCATTGGCTCAGAGGTACAATTTTTCTGCTTACTTGGGATATAGTCCCCACCCCAAATTCCCCGTGTCCATAGGGCTTTCCTGATAAATAAGCTCAGTCCTGTCATAGGCTGTCTGTCATTTCATCAACCTTAAGATAAGCTAAAAAGCAACCAAGCAAGAAGATGCCAGCCGCTAGCTAGGGAACGGGGGCTTAATGCCTCCAGAAGATTATCTCTGATCATCAAGAACCTCAGATTGCACCTCACTGAAAAGGTTTATTTCATTAAGATTTATTTCTTACAGTATATGCTGTGGATATGTAGATGGGAAAAGGATACACTGAACCTTTTGATAATGGCATTTCTTAAAACTACACATAAATTAATGGTTATTTTAAAATTCAAGGTTCTTATTGTTGTTCCTCCTAAGGGGCTGCAAACCCCTCAGCTCCATTGATCCTTTCTCTAATTCCTTCACTGGGGACCCTGTACTCAGTTCGATGAATGGCTGTGAGCCTCTACATCTGTGTTAGTCAGATACTGTCAGAGCTTCTCAGGAGATAGCTATATTTAGGTTGGCTTGCCCTTCCTTCAGTCTCTGCTCCATAGTTAATCTCTGCAACTCCATCCGTGGGTATTTGGTTCCCCCTTTTAAGAAGGAATGAAATGTCCACCTTTTGGTCTTCCTTCCTCTTGAGTTCCTTGTGGAATGTGGGTTGTTCTTCCTGTATTCCAGACTTCTGCGCTAATAACCATTTATCAGAGAGTGCATACCGTGTTTGTTCTTTTGTGATTGGGTTACCTCACTCAGGATGATATTCTCCAGATCCATCCATTTCCCTAAGAATTTCATAAATTTATTGTTTTTAATAGCTGAGTAGTACTCCATTGTGTAGATGTACCACCAAAAGCATCTTAAAGTATATAGCAATGTTCCTCATCAACAATGAAATAAAATTTCATATTAATAGTTTCTGTGTTTTTTATCTTTAATTGTACCACCAATCTAAATGAATCTAAGCAAAATCAAAGTCTACTAAAGAATTTGGCCATTTTCAGGTAAAATCACTGACATAGAGTCCCCCCATCCCAACACTAGAATTTTGTCCATAGAGTTTTGTTCTCATGCATCGAGTCTCCCCGGTGAAAGTTGAGCCTTTGGGAAGAGCCCCAAGACCCTGCTTAGAAGTCTAAGTGCTATTTGGAGTTCTTCCTTGAGAGATGCAGTTGGTGGCCACAGTCCCTTTATCCTGGTGATGTCTGAGGATGTCAGGAAGTCATGATATAGGAACTTGAATACAAAAACTTACAAAATGGCCTGAATTTCAAAGTCTTGATCAGTATGAAGTCAATTTCCACATAGTATCCTATGTTAATCTTCCTTGATAAATCAACACCAGTGTAACCAACATTAATTCTTCTTAAAATGTTGGCTAACCCTGAGCTTGGAGAGAAAGGGCATGTTTTAGCTTACATTCAAGTCAGAGATATGTGCATTCTTGAGAAATGCCCAGTTCCTCCCCACTGAGACAGTGCCCCTACTCTCTAGAACATACTTACATTGTATGAGTCTGTTTCCTTTTGTAGTTAACTAGGGCAAGGAAATATAGGGCCCAAGATGAACCAATAAAATTCCCTTTTTATGGATTTTGAAATCTGATAGGCTGTGAGAGTAGTGAGTCATCTGAGCTCATCTCTTAGATGGAGAAAACAAACCTAGGAAACTTATGGGGAAGGCTTTGCTATGATCAAAGAGAAGCAAAGAAAGGCAGCCAAAAGGTGGAAGAGGAGAGAGGGAATATGGGACAGAGGAGAAGACGACAGAGAAAGAAACAGGACAGGAAGAAACAGAGTCAAGGATCCAGAATGTCAAGGCGAGGGAGAAGAGAGAAACACACTTTTCAATTTCTAGTTATGAACTCAGGGAGTCTGTGTGCTTTGTGTTTGGTTATGCACAACCGTCAGAGCCACTGACAGGTCAGAAAGACCTCTTAGATAAACACAGGCACACAGAAAGACAGATAACCAGACAGACAGGCATGCAGGTGCTGAGAAAATGAAAAGTGCATGAGTTTTACATTTTTGTCTCAAGGTATTTGAGAGGTCAGTTGCTTTGCCGTTCAGTGGATGACGTAGTGTTCTTCCAGTACTCCCCCATCTTACAAGTGGAGGAGCTTTTGTTGTTTGTTGTTTATTGCAGCTAAGATTTAAATGAGAAACAGCTTGACCTTTTAAAAAATCAGTGTATTTAGAAACCAAAAACAATCAAGGGTCTAAGCTAGAAAACAACACACCATGATTTCAACATATTTGGAAACTCAAAGCCTCTCTGTATCCAGTCAGCCAACATTGCTGTGAGTTCCTGCAATATCAATCAAAGGCAATTTAATATGGTTCTGTGGCAGGGACACTCAGCTCAAATACTTTTGCTATAATCATATGATAGGTGGGAGAAGCTAACATCAGGTTTAAATAATTCAGAGATTTGTCAGGAAGCCATGGACTTGGTTCATATACTAGTGACCAGATGTGACAGTTTATCTTGACTGCCAGCTTGACTGGATTAATGAGTGATAAAACATGTCACTTGGGTGTGTGTGAGGACATTTCCAAATGTACCTAGATCCAGACAGCCCTGATCTACTCATAGGTTGATCAGCTGGTGGGTTTTTAACATGATGATATCATTGGAAGGTGGTGAGAGAGGGGGACCAAGGCCTTGGAAGTGGGCTATTGAGGCTTCATTTGTGAGGTGAGATTTTGCTCCAGCTCCTGTACTGCTATTTCTCTGCTTTCTGATCACCATATTGTAACTGGCTTTGCTCCACCATGATGGACTAAAATGTGAACTGAAACAACTCTCTTAAGTTGTCACAGTGAGGAGAAAAGCAATTAAGCCAATGGACCTGGGAGCTGCTGCCAAATGGCAGTTAGATGGAGAGTTTAGAGGAGACAAAGGAGTGGAACTCATTCAGCTAGGATCAGATGGTATCAGCACACATGTCCCCTTGCCACACAGCATACTGTTTGTCATTTTCATAATCCATCATGTATGAGGACATCTTGTATGGTCCTGCGTCTCTCAGTCTGTGCCTACCTTTCTCTCTCTCTCTGCAGTGCCTTTATCTTAGTCTTCCAACATGCTGTGTACTTTCTAAGTCACTAACAGAAACTCAGACCCCTCTGGTAAGCTCACCACACCAGGGAAAGCTCTGAACATTTCCCATTGTCCCATCCGCTTTGCCCCTCATGCCCAAGTCACAATTCTAAGCATTGGAATCAGACATATAAGCAAAAATGGATGATAAAAAGTAATTATGTTGCAGAAGGTTGAGCTGGTCAGAAAGAGGATGGCTATTATTGTAGTAGTTTTCCAACTAGACCTAATTGTCTCTAGGTTTGTTCTTCCACTATGAACTACAAGAGAACCCATGCCAGGAAAAGCCAGTGCTCAACGAATTTGCAATAAAAGCTAGAGATACAAAAGCTGCAGATTTCAATGTTCTAGTCAATAAAATGTTCTTCCAGGTCTGAGAGAAAGAAAGTGAGCTGGAGAGTTAACCAATTTCCCAGCAAATGATTGAAAATTATTGTGTTCTCTGAGAAATGTACGTATCGTATTTTTCTCTGACTTCACCCAGGAATGTAATTAACCAGAGAGCTCTCAGCGCTGCAACCAAACATCAATATTCCATTTCTCAGTTTCACAAATAGCCATGTAGACTTGGCCCCATGTTCTACTTTCGATGCCTTCAATTATTTAATGTCATGCTCCTCCATCCAAAGCCTGCTGTTTATTATCTGTGAGTCTCGCATTATTTCTTCAGCCACCAGACTGTCCGAGCTATAATTTTCAACCCACACCACTGACATTTATTGTATAACTTCAATTCCAAGTACTGGTTAATTTGGCCATGGCCAACTAAGGGTCTGAGCAACTTGGCTGGAATAGTATGGAGTTTTGTTTAGCAAGCATATTCAACTCATTTCTAGTTTTAAGTATGAGGGGGTTGAGGTATGTTTCTTAGAATGGATCACCCCAAACTTGTATAGCCACAGGGTCTTGCATTTGGGAGTCAGCAAAGGGTGTAGGTTTTGAGAGCAGCTAGAGATTAATTTTGAATTCTGTTCAATACCTTGTGGCATTATTAAACAAATAGATCTCAGGTTTTTCTTTAGACAACAAGAAAAACAATCCTACTTTGCAATATTGCTGCCCTTCTGTCAAATACAGTGTTCACACAACACCCAACATCTCACATACAGTGGCAATGTACAGAATTAAAGTATTAAGACCTTGACGGACCAATCTGTGTTGTTTGAAGGGAGTTTATCTTCAGTAGGCTTTTCCCTAGATCAGTTATTTGAAATCACTGTCTGGTTAGCTTATGGTGAAGTTCACTCTTTCCTAGGCTTCACATCCAAACAAAGACTTGGTTTCCAGAACATAGTCCTTCCAGTCTTCTGCTTATGTGACTTGGAGTAAATTAATCTTGCAAGGCCTGCCTCATTTGTCAAATAAAATAGTTTCTACTTAAGAGATTAAGGTTAGTTTATTGAATTTTCTTTTAATGTTTTTAAACTTCAACACATTAAAAAATCTTATATGTGATATATGTGCATTGTGTGTGTGTGTGTGTGTGTGTGTGCTCACATGCACACACCACAGCATTTTTGTGGCACTCAGAGGATAACCTTGGCTATCAGTTTTCAGCTTCCATTTTACTTGCAACAGTCCCTTGTTTTTCTGTTGTGTGTGCCAGGCTGGCTAGTTCTCTAGAATGTTCTGGGGATTGTCCTGTACCTACCTCCTGTCTTCCTTCAGGGAGCACTGAATTACACACTTGCATTGCTTTGTCTGGCTTTACAAGGGATTTGGGAGTTTAAATTCAGATACTGAGCTGGCATGTCAAGCACTTGAATGGTAAGCCATATCTGCAGCTCAGATACATTTGTTTTAAAATATATTTTGTGTACCTATAAACAAAAAACCTAATCATTAAAAGGAAACATGAAACAGAACTTTAAGCAATGCTATGAATGCTGTACAAATAGTATTCCCTGCTGAAGCCCTGAAACATGAGTCTTGCACTCTGTCTATTCCAAGGGAAGTCAGCAAGTACAGGAGGACTCAAAGCAATCAGTACTGGGCTCGGACTTTCTCCTTAGAATTGGAACAGTGATCTCATTATAAGGCTGTTAGGTACATGGGATTCCTAAAAATGGCTCTCCTAGGGATACCAGCTTCTAGTTTCATGGACACCAGACTCTAGACTGAGATACTAGACTAGTGGAAACAAGGGTAATATCACTGTGTCTCTGGTTAGCATTATTAGAGAATCCTGACAGATCCATCATTCTTCATTGCACTGACCATTTTTGATTGTCTTTACCTGAGTGGGCAATGCCCTCGTATCAGACACACAGGAATGGTGATTCCTGAAGGGCACAGACAGCGCTCTAGTGCCAGACTGCAGAAAGATGGTTTTATCTCCTTGATCTAAATGGGCTTCTCAGCAACATTTACTTTCTCTTAGGACAAGCATTGTTGACAGTGGACTCTTGTCAGTTGGAACAAAGGCTGAGACCCTCTGGAGATTCTGATTAACCAGTAGGGCAATTTTGGTATGGAGTGGGACTGAGATTTCCAATATGCAAAAGTTAGGTCTCATTGAATTAACCTACACTACAAGTAAATATCATTTTTACATTGTTGAACCTTTCAAAATATTTTAAAAATAAATCTTGTGATTGCTTAAAATTCTTTTATGGAATAAGCATTCTATTTAGACAGGTTGCAAACTCACCTTTTTTAAACTTAATTGCATAGGGCCATTTCAGATTATAAAACTGAGCCTCAACCAAATTCAATATTCCATTTTTTTAGTTTATCCTAAACATCTGTCAAAGTGCCATTATTTCTGTGTGAGTGTCATTTTGCTTTTGTGCATATCATCATCTATAGAAACTTTCCTTAAGACACCATTTTGTCAAAGCACTTTTTACTCTTGTAGAAGATGCAGGTTTGATTCTCAGAACCCACATAATATCTCACAATCATCTGTAACTCCAGTTTCAGGGGGATTTGATATCACCTTATGGCAAGTCCTGCATGCAATGTGGGAGGGATGGTATGACATGGTTCCTGCCCTGGAATAGAACCATCATGGCATTGGCCTCTGTGAGTGTTGATGGTTGCTGGCTGTGAGATTTGTTTGTATAAAAATATACACACACACATACACACACACACACA
>NW_022196892.1:5670044-5677775 GCF_008632895.1 Mastomys coucha | reverse complement strand
CACACACACACACACACACACACACACACACACACACGCACACAAGTACAGGAGTATACACACACATATATACATACATATGTATATACATATACATGCATATATATATACATATATGTATACACACACACATATATACTTCATGTTCCTCCTTCAAGAAATATTCCTCCTGCTGTTATCAGGGAATGTCCCTGTCTTTCAAAGTTAATGACTCCATGGTAATCAGAGACAGCTACAATTTGAGAGGCGATGGTGTGTCTATATCCTTAGCAAAAATGGTAAATGTTGAGACTTTCAGGACATCCCTTAAAGCAGTATGAAAGAACTCTGAAAACATTAGTTCAAAAATATATAGTTTCTCAACTATGCAAAATATAAGAATGCAATATGACTTATATGAGGGGCCTCAGGAACCTAAAAGAATAGAGGCAGCTCCACTATGAGCCAGCTTGCCAGAAAGATACAAAGGTAGGAAGATTCCTGAGTTTTAGGTCAGCCTGGGACAGAGTGAACTTAGGCCCACGCACCAGGAATGGTAACCTTAGAGTGAGATTCCACCCAGCTAGCTTATTGTCTGTGCTGACAAAGGCAGGCAGATCTGTGAATTCTTTTCCAATGGTAAAAATGATGTGCTTGCTGACTTTTTCTAGGAATCAAGGGCTGGGGTCAGGAGATGGTGATTCATGGGATGATCAAATGGGGACCTGGGGTAATGGCTGAACTGATATGTAAATAAAAGAATGGTCTTTTGATCTCCAATAGATTAGGTATCCAGAAAGTTTTTACAGAAGTGAAAGAGAGAATGGTCTGGAGTAAAGGACTATTTGGAAAGCTGTCTCAATCAGAACATAGGCTGACAAACTTGTACTCCATGATTTGACTTAAAGTCATTTTTTTACAATGCTCCCAAAACATCCCTTCTTCAGGAGCCCATCTCCAAGCAGAGGTTGGTTCTTGGCAACCTTATGACTTTCTTGGGTACCAAATACACAGGTGGTACACATGCATGCATAGATACAGGTAAAATACTCATACACATAAAATAAATAAGTTTGAAAAATTTAAAGTTTCTTACCTATTCCTTTGTATATTAATGGGTATCACAAAGAAGATGCACTGCTACAGCTTGGCTCACTTGAGAGGAAGTGCTCTTGGGTGGCAGTCTTCAGTGATAGATGCTGATGACATTCTACATACAAAGTGATTTATTTGGGAAGCTGGAATCTTAGAGCAAGAAGAAAAGTTGAGAATATCTAGTAAAGAGCAGGAGCCAAACCTCTGATTCTGTAAAACTACAGTTTTGTAAACTGTAACCCAAAGGGAAACTTTGCCTGCCCTGCCTTCCACATCCTGTGGAAGACAAGCAAACTCACAACGAGACTGTGTGGAAGTGCCCATTGTCATTACAATAGCAGTTAAGTGACAGAGGCAAGGGCTCCATACTCTCAAGAGCATGAAATATTTATTATCTGCATTAGTACTGAGAAAAGATTAGCAACTTTCTCTGGCAGCCATGGGAAAGAACTGAGAGTATTTTCAGAACTCCCGGGATGAGCTAAGTGTTTACTCACCATTTTCAGTCAATATGTTTCTCACTTCCAGATGAAAATCCATTGAAGAGAGAAGCTAACTAAACTTGGGTGAGACACCCAGACACTTTCCACAGGGGACTAAGCTTCTTCATAGCCTCTCACACTGCTGAGACATCTTTTAATGGGTAGGGCACCGAACCCAAAGCAAGCCCAAGGAACTCTTACTGAAAAATGAAGAAGAGGTGCCAGTCTGGAAAAATCACTTTTGTTACCACGATATCATGGTAATATCCGGCAGCAATATATTTCTAAAGTCCTAAGTGAACAATACTCACCTGCGCTGCATGGTATGCAAACCTCTACCAGAAAGCCTTTTGGCAATTCAGACTTTCGCTTCACCAAAATTAAAATACACACATGGCCATTATAATCATGGAATTTTCAGTTGTTGGTTAATAGGAAAAACACAACAAAACACAAATTTAAGTTCTAGTGGATTGGTATGATTTTTTTCCTTAATTCCTAGATATTTAGAGATCACACTGACAGTGAACAGTGGCTTTGAAGAAGCCTGCCATTGTGAGCAAATCCTTATGATCTCATTTCCCAGGCCTCCCCTCCGTAGCTGTCTCACAACACCTCCATGGTGAGATGTGGGGTCAGGAATGGAACATATGTTAAATACTTTTAGAATAGTTGAGTATCTCAAATGAATAAAGGAACAGGAATGGAAAATCACTAGACAAAAGTAAGGTCTGATTAAACATCTAAAGAGTTGGGCTAAGGATCTAGCTCCATGGTATAGCACCTACTTTTATGATGAGGCTTTGGGTTCAACTCTGGCATCAAGAGCCCAACCCTAAATCCAAACAGTTTTAAACAGCATTGTTTGCCTGTCTCTGAATGTAACACATACAATAGACTTTAAAGAGCTAGCTGCCTCTGTATCATTTTTTTTCCTATAGCCTACAAAGTCTGGCTCCTCTTTCTTAACCTTACCTCTTTTTTTTTTTTTTTAACCTTACCCCTTGATGGGTGTGGTCACACTGGTTACCTGAAAAAGTTGGACAACACTATGTCTGATGCTTTAGGGGAAAAATATTGTCCTTAAGATGATAGTGCTTTCTTGTTTTCTCAAGCACAGATCATGGGAGAAAGTTTTCAAAACCTTTATTCAGGCTGGTTATGCCCTCCCAGGTCAGCCTTGCTCCCATCACCATAACAACCCACTTTCACTTTATTCAGAGGTTGATTTAACCTGATTTTTACCTGATGCTTTTGTCTTCCTCATTATAGCTCCTACCACCACAGGATGTGCTGTCACAAATTGAATTCAAACTTCTGGCTCTATGTGATGATAGTAATGACAATCATAACTACAGTCTCTTAAAAATGTTATCAAGCACTGTATTTAGACGCACTATGTTCAGATGGCACCATTTCACTTTCCTAGATCAAAGTACTTAGCACTATGTCACAAATGGGGAAATTAAGGCCAAGAGATATTACAGTACAAGGTCAAGGGCATGGTGCTTGTAAATGATGCCACTTAATTTCAAACTGTCAAGAACTCCTATGGCAGCTCTCTCAAGGACAAAGCTTGGTCCTTCAGTTTCCAGCTTTATCAAATAAAGGGCAGCCCCAGTTTTGCTTGGGACAGAAAAAAGTTTAACTACAGGAAGCTAGAATGTGTTTCAACTCAGATCAATTTTCCTCAATTAAATCATAAAATAAGGTTAGGATGAGAAATGTGGATGACCACCAGAAGGCAGCAACAGAGAAGCACAGACCTTTACCCAGCATGCTGACTGGGAAAGTCACATCAGCTGACATCAGTACTGTTCGCCTTCAAACTGCATGTCTGCTAGAACCTAGCCTTGACCTCTACAAGCCACCATGTTGAGCACTTTTAATGAAATTCTTAGGGAAGGAGGAAGGAAGAAGAAAGAGATGGAAAGGGGAGAAGGACAGAGGAAGTGCTACTATTTGCTGTGGTCATGTGTTGTGCAACCCGAATTTCTCTGGAAAGTGTGCCCTCCCCTCTGGTATCTAGAATTAGCAACTTCTGTATGCTTGTGTTGGAGAGAACTGAGATTGATCATGACCTAAAAACAAAGTTACCTACCTCCCACCAATTGTAACGTGGCAGTGAAGCAGGGGCATGAGTGGATGGCCCTCTTGCAGTCTGTCAGCAGTGTTTGGCTGTTTCTCTGGTCCATACTTCTCTAGCTAGCTGGTCTCTCAATAGCACCGTTCAGAGATCAAGGGAGGATTCCATGAGGGTGCATTTTTATTCCCCTTACTGACCTGTTCTGGCTCCCAGATTTTGTAAATGGGACATTCACCCTTTTAGCTGCCCAAGCCATAAATCTTGGAATCACTGCCTCTCTTTCCCAATTGTAATTCATCTGTGAGGAAATTTGCATGGGTTCAACCTTCAAGTAGTGTCTGGATTCAGTTTAAGCCCCACTGCTTCTGATGTTGGTTCCTCCTCTGAGCCACTGTCCTTACTGTCTGGTACCACTGCATCAGGTCTCTCCATTCTGTTGCTGTTGTGGTCATCTTTGGCGTCATCATCTGTGGTAGTGATGTAGAGCACACACATATGGAGGCCCAGAGGACAGCCTAGGGTTTTGTTACTGAAACCATGTGGTCACCTTGGTTATTTTTGTTTGTTTGTTTTGCTGTTGTTTTGAGATTAGGTCTCTTATTGGCTTAGATTGTACCTGAGTAGGCTAGGCTGGCAGGCCAGTGTACCCCATAGATCATCTGCTTCTCCAAGACTGAGATCACAAACATAGACTACCATGCCCATTGCCCTGGTTCTGCTAGAACTCACTATGTAGACCTTATTAGACTCAAACTGATAGATCTCTGCCTTGTTGCTTTCTGCTCAGGAACTTCTGCATGCCTGTTGCTTTCTTGGTCTCATTCCATCCTATGCTGAAGACTTAGCTTATGTAACAGAAAGGGCCACCAAGTCACATCTCCATGTTTCTCTCATAGATACCATTTTGCCCTTTCCTGCTATAGTGCTCGCACACCATCACATGTTCAGTATTTATTTCCCTCCTGGACGGAGATAGTGACATCTGTCTTATTCACCACTAATCTCCAGCTCTCAGTACAGTGTCTAATATACAAAAGGCACTCAATAAATATTAAATGACTACATAAATGAATGTCTAGGCCCACCTTTGATTCTTTATGGTTTCTGCTGTCTCCTTTATTGTTGTGTCAATGGCTTTCCTCCCATCTGCTTAGAGATTTATAGTTTGGGGGATGCTTTCATTGTCTTTCTCCCATCTGTGAGAGAGCAGAGTGACTGAGATGGTTTCTTTTATGTAACTGAAGAGGACAAGGTTCAGGGAACTCAAGAGACTCCCCTAAGGCTTGACTGATGGAGTGGTGGGACCAAAACTGGACCCAAAATATCACAGTAGGTCTCTAGTGTTCCCAGGCCGCAGTGGACACTTTGACCCTTCTAAGTGGCTGCTGTTATTCAAGACCTACCTTGGAATATGAGAATATGGTATTTAAGTAAAGACACAAAAATGAATGGCTTCTGTCTGAACTGTTCTTACATGTTTTGTTTTGTTTAGTTTTTATAAGATAATAGGAAACTAAGTTTCATGTCTTCATTCTGCTCTAAAGCAAAACCTGGAGGGAAAGCTCATGGCAGGAATTTCATCATTAGACACTGTTCTAGGCTTTATGAAGATTTATTATAAGTGAGGTATTATAGTCGGTAATAAAGTTAGCTTCACTGATTATGGCAATGATAGGGAGTAATTCAAAAGGCATGGCTGCCATGGATTTTAATTAGTGTAACGGGTGTGTCTAAAATGCAGGTATATCTACTTATTATTCTGCTCCATATTCTCTTCAACACAAGCATGTGAAAAGCTGTTCCAAGTGAGAATGGCTATGTATAATAGATAACTTTAAACTTGACATGATTTGGTTTAAAAACAGCCAGTGGTCTCAGCCCATTGGGTAACTTCTGCTGAGACGTTTCTGCTGTCAGTGAAGCACTGTTGGGCCTTCTTTATCCATTAGTACTTTTGTTTGTTTGTTCACTTGTTGTCTTGATTTCAGACAATATCTTGCTAAGTAGCCTAGACTGGTTTTGAATTTGAGATATTCTTGGCTCTGTCTCCTGATGCTGGGTGTATAATGTGGGCTTTTATGCTTTCTATACAAGCAACTTATAGTTTGTAGATCATATATAAACATCACATGTGAGTATGGTTATTCATATGTCCACATTGATTCATCAAATCATTTCATCTTTTGAAACAAAAATGTACGGGAATCCCATCTTGACTCACTTAATGATAATCTAATAAAGATTTTTATTTCAGTGCAACAGTTAGCTAATTTGCTACCAAAATGATTGATTTATCAAACATAGATTGTTTGGAAAGACAGATGAAAACAATTTTCTATCATCTTTGGATGCATCTGCCACTACTCTTGAAAGGAGATAGAGCCCAGTTGGCTGGTCAATAGACCGTGACACAGGTGATATAGTATGTACTGTACACTCGTCTTAGGTCATGTTTCTGTCCTCTTGGGATCTAGTTCTCATGTAAAGCATCAGTTGATATTTAGTGAGAAGGAACCTCACAGACAAAAAGACAGGAAGATAGAGTCACCTGTCCAGCTCAGCTTCCCCCCGCCCTGCCCCACACTCAGCCAACACTTTTGTAAGGTACCTAACACACCACTGGCAGCATTGTAACTGTTCTAGCTTTAGCTAAAATCTCTACACATTGCAACCACAACTGTCACTTCAGGCAGAGGCACCCAGAGCCATTGCAAGCTGGACTCTGCCAGGGTCTCAGAGTCACAAAAGAATGAGTGACATAGGGTTTTTTGTTTGTTTGTTTTGCTTCATGCAGCAGCAGATAACCAAGACACCAAGATAAGAGGTTTGTCCTTGCTACATAAGTTTAATGCACATTTATTGAGCAACTTTGTGATTGCTACAGGAATTTGCAAAGTGATAAGCAGAAACAGCAGCTAAAGGTCCTCAAGTTGCTGCAACTGAAGGAAGATGGGTGATATGCAATTCTGGTCCTTAAGTATGTAGCCTCATGACCAAAGGAAAATACAGAAGCAGATTTATAGAGGCATGGTGTAATGCTTTCAGAGCCAATACTCAGCCATGCATTTGAAGACTCTTCAGGACTACCAAATCAGAGAAGGCAGAAAGGGAGGGTATACTTGAGTCTCAAAAAGTAAGAATTATCCATGTTTAAAAGGCAACAGAACTATTCTGCATGGGAAGTGGAGTAGCATGAGAGTAAGAGGGGATGGCAGAACAGAGGAATTCATTACCTAGCAACATGCCGGTGTAATTGGAACCTGTAAGATGGTGGTGACTAAGGAGGACACCAGAACATAGTAACCTCCTTCTATAATACCTTAGACCACTCGGTGTTGAGGCTCTACACTGGGCATTAAGTGTTGACAAGGCTGTACACTGGGCATGAATTAATGAGTTTTAAAGGTAAGTTACCAGAACCACTTCATTGAAAGGACCTACATTTGTCACTGGGATATCTTTGACTCTTAGGCTTCTAGTATTTCAACATCCAAGGTATTAAAAAAATATTATTGAGGTCATTTAGTCAGAGGAAAAGTAAAGCTGCCCATGGAGTCAAAAGGCTAGTTAAAGAAGTCTGGGACACGAGAAATAAAAACAGAAATCCCAAAACACCAGTATACTCAGCACCCAGGACACATCAGCACCCAGGACACACTCAGTACCCCAGAACATACTCAGCACCCAGAACATACTCAGTACCCAGGACACAGCACCCAGGACACATCAGCACCCAGAACACACTCAGTACCCAGGACACACTCAGCACCCAGGACACATCAGCACCCAGAACACACTCAGTACCCAGGACACACTCAGCACCCCAGGACACACTCAGCACCCAGAACACACTCAGTACCCAGGACATACTCATCACCCAGGACACACTCAGCACCCAAGACACACTCAGCAACAAGGACACACTCAGCACCCAGGACATACCCAGCACCTAGGACACACACAGTACCCAGGACACACATACCACCCAGGACACACTCAGCACCCAGGACACACTCAGCAACCAGGACACACTCAGTACCCAGAACACACTCAGTACCCAGGACACACTCAGCACCCAGGACACACTCA
>NW_022196892.1:5669674-5669814 GCF_008632895.1 Mastomys coucha | reverse complement strand
CAGGACACACTCAGCACCCAGGACACACTCAGGACCCAGAACACACTCAGTATTCAGGACACACTCAGTATTCAGGACACACTCAGCACCTAGGACACACACAGTACCCAGGACACACACAGCACCC
Organism: Mastomys coucha; assembly: GCF_008632895.1. Taxonomy (NCBI): domain Eukaryota; kingdom Metazoa; phylum Chordata; class Mammalia; order Rodentia; family Muridae; genus Mastomys; species Mastomys coucha. The sequence goes on along the minus strand of NW_022196892.1, from coordinate 5,669,687 downwards.
AGAACACACTCAG
>NW_022196892.1:5669111-5669499 GCF_008632895.1 Mastomys coucha | reverse complement strand
TAGGACACACACAGTACCCAGGACACACACAGCACCCAGAACACACTCAGTATTCAGGACACACTCAGTATTCAGGACACACTCAGCACCCAGAACATACCCAGCACCTAGGACACACACAGTACCCAGGACACACTCAGCACCCAGAACATACCCAGCACCTAGGACACACAGTACCCAGGACATACACACCACCCAGGACACACTCAGTAACCAGAACACACTCAGTACCCAGGACACACTCAGCACCCAGGACACACTCAGCAACCAGGACATACTCAGCATCCAAGACACACTCAGCACTCAGGACATACTCAGTACCAGAACATACTCAGCACCCAGGACACACTCAGCAGCCAGGACACACTCAGCACCCAGGACACACTCA
>NW_022196892.1:5645053-5667552 GCF_008632895.1 Mastomys coucha | reverse complement strand
CAGGACACACTCAGTACCCAGGACACACTCAGCAACCAGGACACACTCAGCACCCAGGACACACTCAGTACCCAGAACACATTCAGTACCCAGGACACACTCAGCACCCAGGACACACTCAGCAACCAGGACACACTCAGCACCCAGGACACACTCAGCACCCAGGACACACTCAGCACCCAGGACACACTCAGGACCCAGAACATACTCAGCACCTAGGACACTCACAGCGCCCAGGACACACTCAGCACCCAGGACACACTCAGCACCCAGAACATACTCAGCACCCAGGACATACTCAGCAGCCAGGACACACTCAGCACCCAGGACACACTCAGCACCCAGGACACACTCAGCACCCAGGACACACTCAGTACCCAGGACATACTCAGTAGCCAGGACACACTCGGTACCCCAGGACACACTCAGCACCCAGGACACACTCAGCACCCAGGACACACTCAGCACCCAGGACACACTCAGTAGCCCAGGACACACTCAGCACCCAGGACACACTCAGCACCCAGCACACACTCAGTATGCAGGACACACTTAGTACCCAGGACACGCTCAGTTATCAATGCCCTCAGTTATTGCAGGTGCTTTAGCTTATGCTTCAAGTCCTCACACAGTTTCCAGGGACTCACCTGGCTGGGGTGGTAAAGAAATGAAGAAATGACATATACACAAACACATGCACATACAAGCTGGGATCAGAGCATCTGGGCACCCCGGAAGCTCAACACGTTTATTACACAGAGCAGAACTAGGAAGCACTGTTATTATGTACAGCTGGATCAAGGAGGTGGGTTAAGCTGCTCTCTGTAGAACAGTCTCTGCAGGGGACAAGCTTCAAGCCATAAGTATCTGGAAGGGAGAAAGCCATGATGGACATTTTCTCCACACACTGTCAACATCTGCAAATGGACCAGAGGAAGGCCTTGCCAACCCACTGAACCGAACCTCTGGATGATGGCTTTGTCCTTTTTCCATAGGTCTGAAGCTTTGGTCCTTGACATGGCTGGCTCAAGTCAACATCACACATTCCCTCAGGACTTCACTCATTCATGCAGAGCTGCCTTACTTATCCACATGACCCTACATTCCTAAAGAAAAGAAGTGAAAAGAAAGACTGCAAATAAAAATGTCCTGAGCTGCTTTCTCTATTTGTCAGATTTAGATATTATTCACTAAATTCTTTGCAGAGTTGAAAATTTTTGGTTTGATTATGTTACATTTCCTTTACCTCTGTCCTGTCTATATAATTATGTTGCAGCTTTTGATTAATTACACCTCAGTGCTTCCATTATTATGACTACGTGAGTACTCCTCTAGCTGCTCAGTCAAATGAGGTGACAACCATTGTCTAATTCCTTAAGCAACCTTGTTTTACCTGGCGCTTCGGCTAATTTCGATTTTTTTTTACTTCTCAGAAATAGGTGAACCCTTTATGCATCTCCAGGTAACTTACAAAATGTGTTTCAATGTAGACTTTTCACAATTTTCAACTTGCCAGTTCTTGGTTTCCTTGTTATGTATGTGCGTGTGCTGGGGTGTAGGAACACGCACGTGGGTAGAGGACAGAGACCACCTCAGGTTTCCTTCCTTATGTTTTGTTGTTTTGTTTATTTTGAGACATTATTCCTAGGTTAGGCTGACTGACCACTGAGCAGCAGGGACCTCTGTATTTTCACCTCACCTCCACTCCCAGTGCTGGGATTATGCTAGGATTGCAAATATGCCTGACTTTTAAAATGAATTCTAGGCTTTAAACTCTGGTCTCCATGCTTGCAAGGCAAACATTTTGCCACTAAGCGATCCATCAGCCCTCAGTCTATTCCTAAGACGATTCTGGAATCGCAGCTCAGTTCCAACCTGGGTTGCCTTTTCTGTGCAAGGAACTCTGGTGTTTTCTTTCCCTGGAACTCTGGAAAATTCCATTTTGGAAGTTCTCTTACCCTGAATTGAAGAGCCTCTTCCGAGCTCCACTCCCACATCGCTGAACACTTGTCAGTCTTATTGGAGCAGAAAAAAAGATTTACTAAAAACAATTGTGAAATATGAAAGTGAAAATTTTTCTTATTCTTGCCTTGATACCCTCTGTATATCGGCATTCTCCTTCCGTCTTTCTCTCACTATGTGTGCATTTGTTTATGTGGCAAATATATGAATCTCATGTGTATGTGTTTCATGTGTGTCTGTATGTATACATGTATATGTGTGTGTTTGTGTGTGTGTGTGTATGTTGCATGTGAGTATCTGTATATATGAGTGTTTTATGTGTTTATGACTAAGTGTGTATATGTGTGTATCTGTTTGTGATATATGAGTTTGTGTGACTGTATGTAGTGTTTCCTCAACTGTTTTAGAGGATGCTATGTGCTTTCTTTCAGCTCTGGCATTCTCACATTGCAGAATGAAAGACAGCAGTCTCCATCTATTTGCCAGTACCTTGATACAAGCTAAGTGACTTATACAAGCTAAGGTCTTGAATAAGGTCTATTGAATCTGGAGGTATGTGTTTTGAGTCTTTAATAATTTTGAACTCATTTTATAGTACATAAATCTGGAACCATTTTTTAATAGATATTGATATTTCACTGATCTCACCACCAGAGCCTTCACCTCCGTGTAGAGGGCTATTGAACTGTGTTGAATGATGTTTCTTCAACTTCATTCCTAAGAATGTAATCTTGTTTTGTCTTTGCAGATACAACCAGTTAACGATAAAAATGAGATCCAGAGACTATCCAGTCATGGTGCACTTTGACCTTAATTAGCAGAGTTTTCCCATATATGGGTAAATAATGGTTAAGTTTCAGACCTGGGACAAATGGCTGAGGTGCCTATTTAACATACCAAAACAGACCTGGCCTCCAGGTTCCCCCAGTATCCCTCAGTCCCTACCCTTTACCCTGATTTATGCAGGGTCTGGGCTGCCTTCCCTCCAGAGGCTCTTTAGTAAATAATCCAGACATTTTGGTTACCCACTCTTTTGTACCTTTGACCTACTGCCTGCTGTACCTGGCTCTCCTCCCCTCCCATCTTCCTTCCCATCCCCCTCCCCACATGGCCCAGCTCAGTCTGGTCAAGTCCACTCTGGACTCTCCCATATGTCTCTGACCCTGGCTATGCTCTACCACATACTTGTAATAAACATTTTCCCCTACCATACTTAGAAACAGTTCCTTCCACTCCCCTATTCTCTCCTCCCCTTCTCTCTCCTCCCCTTCTCTCTTCTCCCCTCCCATTTCCTCCTCTTCTCTTCCCTTTCCTTTCTTTTTTATCTCTTCTTTTCATTCACTAATGACTGTTGGGAAAAGGAGAATTAGCCTTTCCAATAGATGAGCCTCATTATTGGTTGCCCAGTGTAGAGAGGTCAGCTCTAAAACTATATACACAAACAACAAAGCAGACTCAGCATGTCATATTTATATATTTATATGTACATACATCTGCATATACGTGTGCAACAATATTAAAGACAAAAAGCCCGTCAACTTGAGATGTGGCATGAGAGGGTTTGAAAGGAGGGAAAAGAAGAAGGAAAGTCATGCAATTCTATTTCAATTAAAAACACATTTTTACAAAGGGTGAGGGCATACAGACCCCTAGGGAAGAGAATGTGACAGCAGATGTAAAGGTTGGAGCATGTATCTATTGATGGCTAAGGACTTCCCACAGGTATCACAGTGAGGAACAAGAGGCAGATTGCTTTCTTCCTCCTATCTCTCTGATGCAGCCAATTCTGATGAAGCATTGATTTTTGACTTCTGGCTTCCTGGACTTTGACAAAATAAGCCATAGTTGCTTTAAGTCACCAGTTTGTGGTAACATGTTACTGCAGCCCCCCAAAGCCTGTGCAGTTACTGATTGCTCCTTTCTGTAACTGGATGCCTGGGAAATAGTTACCCTAGCCCTAAGCAGCAGATTTGACCTTCCTGAGAATGAGCTAGACACGTCAGGAAACCACTCTAAAGCAGATGTAATAGATAATTAACAGGGATGCCCTCTGAGGGGCTCTAGCAGAACAAAGCATAGGAAAGATGGCACCTGCAGGTCTTGCCCTCCTAATTTTCCTCTCTTGCTAAACCATTAGAATCCTCTATTTTAGATACTTCTATATTTCTAAAGCTAACCTCCAAAGTCCATACCCTTATTTAGCTATTTCTTCATGTCTGACTCATTCATGAGGCTTATCACCAAGGTCCAGCAATCAAATTTCTCCATTTGGCTACCCTGACTAATCAACTAACCATTAACTAAGAATTAAGCAACTCATCTTAACTCATCCTAATATGGACTTCCCCCTTTTGTCCCTTTAAAAATCCTCCCTGCAAAGTCATTTGCTGCTGTTTCTGCCCAATTCAGATTCAGGCCCCTTGGCCCTTTACATTGCTTAGTAAAGGATCTCTTTGTGTTGGAAACTTGAGTCTAATCTGGGCCCCTCCTTTGTTTTAATGACTTTTAAGTATACATGTTGTGCTGTTTCTGACTCCACCAATATTCCTAACAAAATATTTCTTTCTTTATTACTTAGCTTTCCATTCTGTTCTTACAATCCAAACCAGGAGAAGTACCTTGCGCTAATTTGCTTCACAGCTGTGGAAGTATCAGCCTCAGTCAGCTGGCCCCATTTCTTCTGAGGCTGTAAAGAGGCAGTTTATCATGGCATGGAGCACATATAGACTAACTTCCTGTTTGTCTAGTATATTTTTTTACTTATTTTAGAATTGTTTTTGGAGTTACCTCTTCCTTCCGTTGTGAACTATTTGAAATATTTTTAAGCTTCATTTAAGTTTTCTTCTCCTCTTTGCATTCTCTATTGTACTATTCACATTCTCCTCCCAACCCCACCCCCATCTCTGTCTCTCATACAAGCACAAATGTACAGCTTCCCCCAAATACTTGTTACTCCTTAACTTCCATTGCTTTATTGATGCTAAAGAGGTAACTGGAAGTCTGTGTGCAAGAGTGGGGCTTGTCTGATTTTAGATTTCATAGGCAGCTGGGTATTTGCAGGCTTTTAGCAGATCCTTACTGGAGGCAGTTCACTTTCCCCAAGATCCCTCCAGTATGATGCCTGGGGCTAGTGCCAATGCTGTGGCGGATGTAGATATAAGCCTGCTTCAAACTCTGGGTCACACTGTAGTAGGAAACTGTGGATCTTGTAGAAACAGTTTTCTACTTAGGCCTCTGTTTTCCTTTCAACCTCTGTACCTTTCCTTGGAATTTGTTGAAAGGAGTCAAAGACCTGCTCATTTTAGTTTACCACCGGCCCTTCATCTTATGAAGGCTCATGGAGGTAAGGGTCTGTAAAGCCACAGGTACAATGGCTTCTTATGCTGACTTGCAAAACACTTTCTGGTTCCAGCCATCACCTGACTGCCACTGTCTCCAAAACAAGGTACATTTGATTCTGCAGCTTGCACTGAGTTCTTTTAGGGAGTCTTCTGCCTGAGGAACTAACTGGCCTATTTAGCCACTGACCATGACCTACTCCATATTCTATGGGTTGGGAGGTAGATATTTCATTTATTGCCACACTTCTTGATCCAAGATGGAGTTTTAATTTCTGTTATTCCAAGAGATGCTCAGATTTCAAAAGGAGGATGTTGTTTTACATACTTATCTTAAAGCTGGAAATCCAGATAATAGATTTTGAAAAAAACCAACTGACTTATAAATAGTTGTTTACACTTATTAAAAATATAGCTAAATCTGAAATTTTAAGTATTTTAATTAACATAGTGTTACTATATTATAGCATTTCTCATTGACTCCTAAATTATAAAATCTCTGAAGATAGAATTCTTTGCCATTATTTTCCTTACTACCCCTAGCATGATGCTGGGTTTGAGGAATGTGATAAATCTCATATTTGAGAGAACCATGCATGTGTGCAGTTTCCTGTAGAACTCAATAGAGACAGAACATATTCACAACCAGAGAGTGGGGGGAGAGAGGGAGAGAGAGAGAGGGAGAGAGAGGGAGAGAGAGAGGGAGAGGGAGAGAGAGAGAGAGAAAGAGAGAGGGGGGGAGAAAGAGAGAGAGACAGTCTAGCTCTTTCCTTAGCACCTGCCCCTCTGTCTCCCAAAGAAACAAACAACTACTGTCTCCTGTGTTAAGTCCAAGCTGCCAGTGACTCAAGTCTCTCAATAAAAAGCAATTCACAGTTCTTTCCATCCCTCTCAGAGTCCACAGATAGGAAGCGTTTCTAGAAAAGAGGGAGAGAAAGACAAAGAAAAACCTTAGTGGATTTCAAAGATAATTAGGGAGCATCTGAGCACAGCACGTAGGTGTGCTTCCGAAGGAGGAGAACCAGACAAGGGAGCAGACACTAAGGGCAGAAATGAGAAGAAAGTACCCAATAAACAAATATGATAAAGCCGTCTGGCAAACTGTGAGTACACACTCTTTGAGGAGAGTCAAATCCATTTGACTAGGAGAATTTTTGTAACCAGCAGGTTTTCCCCGTAGTTTTAATCAGATAATGATTGACAAATAAACATTGGAAATTTAGTGAGTGCAAGGTGATGTTTGCTATTACACAATGCTGTGTGACAGACTTTCCTGAAGAAAAGGCAATGCAATATGCATGCATGACTATTCAGGCAGAAAGGGAATCCACTACACCCTGTAACAATGATTGCAACAGTGGAGGAGAGTTTGAGGATGTGGTAGACCAGGAAGCGAATGCTGCCTCCCTGGTATGGTGGCTTCTTTTTCTCAGAAGACACTGAGGGAAAGCCAGAAGGCAGGACCGAGAAGGAGGAGATCAAGAACCCTATAGAATACTTCAGCCATGAGTGGACTCACAGCCTTAGGCCTCTCCCATCGTTAGGGAGAAAAGCTCTTCCTTTCTTTCTCCTTAGCACAGTCTTCTGTCTTTCTTTGGTGATCAATTTGTTGTCCAAGCTAGAGAATGAATTTGGCAATCCCAGAATCCTGTTAATTGAGGTGATGAACAGCAGTATGATTGAAGGGTTACTTACTAGGAGCAGGGATGATTCAAAAGCATCCGGATCACAGAAAACTCCTCCCACCGTGGAAAACCGTGGAAAGCCCCACCCAACGCAGTGAAGACTCAGTGTGAAGGATTAGGATCCACTAATGCGAGCTCTCTGAACTCCTTGTCAGCTACTCACAGTCACAGAATCCCAGCACCACTTCTGCTGCTCAGAGGCTCCTCTGCAAGCAGTTGTTCACTTCTTTTTTTTCTTGAACCTCCCAAAACCTTTATTTTCTGTCCTCAGTATATATACTGTCTCTGAAAATTACTTCATATACTATCAGGCAGAACTGTTACAGCAGGATAATCGATTACATGATTTTCTAAATATTTTTACATTCCAACACATTTATAGTAACTTTAAGGCAATAATTCATGTCACAAATCGATAAGACGTAAGGAATAACAACAGAATTGTGTAGAGGGTGGTTCTGATGCTTTGATCAGGAAACTGTTTACTGCTGTTGAAAGTCCTTGTCCTCAATTGTTTTTTTTTAATTAGATATTTTCTTTATTTACAGTATCTCCTTTCCCAGGTTCCCCTCAAAAAATATCAAATCAAATAAAAAAAAAACCCAAAAACTAAAACAAACCCTTGATCCCTCCCCACTTCCCCTGTACACCCCCCTACCCCCACTCCCTGCTTACTGGCTCTGGCATTCCCCTACATTGGGGCATAGAACCTTCACAGGGCCAAAGGCTTCTCCTCCCATTGATGACTGCTTGGCCATCCTCTGCTATACATATGCTGCTGGAGCCATGAGTCCCCCCATGTATACTCCTGGGTTGGTGGTTTAGTCCCTGGGATCTCTGAGGGTACTAGTTAGTTCATATTGTTGTTTGTTCTAAGAGGCTGCAAACCCTTCAGCTCCTTTCTCTAGCTCTTTCATTGGGGACCCTGTACTCAGTCCAATGGATGGCTGTGAGCCTCTACTTTTGAATTAGTCGGGTATTGTCAGAACCTCTCGGGAGACAGCTATATCAGGCTCCTGTCATCCAGCACTTGCTGGCATCCACAATAGTGTCTAGATTTGATGACTGAAAATGGGAAGGATTCCCAGGTGGAGCAGTCTCTGAATTGTGCTTCCTTTAGTCTCTGCTCCCTACAACTCCTTCCATGGGTATTTTGTTCCCCGTTTTAGGAAGGAACGAAGTATCCATACTTTGGTCTTCCTTCTTCTTGAGTTTCTTGTGGTTTGTGGTTTGTACATTGTGTATTCCGATCTTCTGGGCTAATATCCACTTATCAGAGAATGCATACCATGTTCATAGCAGCCTTATTTACAATAGCCAGAAACTGGAAACAACCCAGATGTCCCGCAACAGAGGAATGGATACAGAAAATATGGTACATCTACACAATGGAATGCTACTCAGCTATTAAAAACAATAAATTTATGAAATTCTTGGGGAAATGGATGGATCTGGAGAATATCATCCTGAGTGAGGTAATCCAATCACAAAAGAACACACATGGTATGCACTCTCTGATAAGTGTTCACTTCCTTTTTATACTGCTGGGGAATGACCCTCCAGAAACGGGTAAGATTCTGTTCTTCCAGACATGAAACATTTTGCTCACCTCCTAAGTCCCCTGAGCATCCTATTCTCTCCTAGGGGAAGTGTTTCAATTCATAGGAAGTAGTCCTACAGCACACTGGGTGTGAATTCATCACTGTACTAGAACTAATATATGTATCCCGTATAATTTATTTGTCATTTGTGTGTATAACGTTTTCTGTATTCTTTCTACCATCCGTTGGTAGAGACTGTGACCATGCCTTGCCTACTGAGCATGAATATGGCAGTGCAGATAGCTCTCTGCCCAGCTGTCTTACCTACCTTGTAGGTACCAGTTTGTTTAGTATACAGCAAGTTTTACTTTGTTATAATCTCATGAGTTTATATTTAAATTTTGTTGCTCGTTTTAAAAAAAAAAAAGTATTGTTAAGAAAACACATCTCCAGGTGTTTTCTTTCAGAGATTTTTTTTCAAGTTTAACTTTTCCTACTAGCATTTATTGAAGAGACCAGATATTATGCATTCTGGGTGTCTTTGTCAATGATGAGTTAAAGATGTGTGGGCGGGTTTATTTCAGGACTATTTTATCTATTGGTCTAACACAGTGGCTCTCAACCTTCTTAATGCTGTGATATTTTAACACCATTCCTCATGTCGTGGTGACCCCCAACAATGAGATTAGTTCATTGCTACTTCATAGCTGTGGCTTTGCTACTGTTGTGAATCATTATGTAAATATCCTATATGCAGCATATCTGATATGCAACCCCAAAGAGTTCACAAGTGGGCATAGATTAACTTCAGAAAAGAGATATTTTAACCTGATCATGGTGGTGCACACTGTTGAGCCCAGAACTTATAAGGCAGAGGCAAGTGTATCCCTGAAAGTTTGTGTTAAACGTGGTTCATAGAAAAACATGCAAGCCAGCCAAAGCTACACAATGAGATCCTGTCTCAAAACAAACAAAAACCAAATATTTTGAAATTTTTATCAGACTTTTTTAAAAAAGATATTCACATAGAGCTTAGTAAGTCTTCTTAGTGATGCAGTGCTCACCCTGTCTTTCAAAATCTATGTAGACTTGCTTTTGAAGATGTAAACATGTCTTGCTGTCTTGACAGAATTGTTTTGACAGGGAAATATGTCCTTTATGTCCTCAGTCTGACAGTACTGTCTCTTGGGCCACAGTTAAGTGGGGATGGAGGAAGGTTAGTGACTGTTAACTGGATTTGCAGTTAGCAGGCTATAGATGGAGATGTGGTACTGTTAGATCCCTATGGAACAGAACTTGCTCTTGGACCCTGGTAGAGCAGGGACACATTAGAGTTCACAGGGTAGCAGATTTCAGGGAACTGAAGTAGGTAGACTTGCTACCAAGAACATAGATGCTTTTTCTTTAGTTCCTGTTTGACATGACTGAGAATGAAAATGGAGTTGTGTCACAGGGATGCTTCAGGGCCCATAACTGGGACCAAAGTCAGAAGGTCTAATATTGACAGCATGGGTAGATGTGTTTTCTGCCACGTGTATATGTGACACCTGACTCTGAATTGGTATTAGAGCACCACTATAGAGAGAACACAAGGCAGCTTCAGGATATGATGATAGTGGACCTCCTTCCATGGCAGAGATGGGCACACCTCTCAAAACATCTTTGTGGAGGGAGCAATAACCTCAGGATCTATGGTTCTGCAACAAGAACGTGAGCAAACAAGCATAGCCTCTCTTAGGTTCTCTGATAGATACAATTGCTTGTAGGCTAAGTGAGATAGAGTTAATTATTTAGGGAAAGGCTCCTTTGGTCTGTATTCAGAACTGTTTGGCTGGACTATCCACCATGACATAGACCTGCCTTCTCACACCAGTGTTCTTCCATTTTAGACTTTATCGATGTCTTGCATTTTCTTCTCTCAAGGCCTGAGGACATGGCTGAGTTTGTAGAACACCTGCCTAGCATGCAGAATGCTCTTGGTTTGGTCCTCAGCATTATGAGAACACTCTATGGTGTTTGTCTTAGGATTTTATTGCCATGAAGAGACACCATGTCTGTGGCAACTCTTCTTATAATGGAAGATATTTAATTGGGGCTGGCTTACAGTTCAGGAGTTTAGTCCATTATCATCCTGCCAGGAATCATGGTAGCATGTAGACAGATATGGTGCTGGAGATGTAGCTGAAAGTTCTCCATCTGAATCTACAGGCAGTAGGAGAGACAGTGAGCCACTAGCCATGGCTTTTTTAGCTTCTGAAACCTCAAGGTCAATCCCAGTAACATATTTCCTTTAATAAGATCACACCTCCAAATAGTGCTACTCACTATGAGCCTATGGGGCCATTTTTATTAAAACCACTACAGTATATACACCTAGTCCCAGAAAGTAGGAGGTTGAGTCAGAAAAACGAGGAGTTCAAGGTGATCCTCAGCTATATTGTAGATCAGAGGTCCGTCAAGGCCACTTGAGACGCTCTGTTAAATACCATCTACTCATACAAGGGAGAGAAATTGAGTCATTGGGTTATTTTTTATAATTAGTAAAACTTACATCCTCATTGTTTCTAAACAGATAAGCACTGGGTCGTGTGACACACACCAGCTCAGTAAACTATCAACTTCACTGCCTTCCTTGTATAAGAGGAAAAGTAGCTTCAGAATTAGTTCAGGATTCTGTCAATTTTTATAAGATAGCCAATATTAGTGTCTTAGTCAGGGTTTCTATTCCTGCACAAACATCATGACTAAGAAACAAGTTGGGGAGGAAAGGGTTTATTCAGCTTACTTCCACATTGCTGTTATCACCAGAGGAAGTCAGGACTGGTACTCAAGCAGGTCAGGAAGCAGGAGCTGATGCAGAGGCCATGGAGAGATGTTCCTTACTGGCTTGCTTCTCCTGGCTTGCTCAGCCTGCTCTCTTATAGAACCTAAGACTTCCAGCCCAGGGATGGCACCACCCACAAGGGGCCCTATCCCCTTGATGACTAATTGAGAAAATGCCCCACAGCTGGATCTCATGGAGGCACTCCCCAACTGAAGCTCCCTTCTCTGTGATAACTCCAGCCTGTGTCAAGTTGACACACAAAACCAGCCAGTACAATTGACCCCTTGTCAACTTGACACACAAACACATCACTATTAAGCTTCAACCCTTATTTTCTTATTCATCCTTAAGATCTAAAGTCCCACAACCTTTACATATTAAAAGTTCAATCAATTTAAAATGTCCAGTATCTTTTAAAATTCAAAGTCTCTTAACTGTGGGCTCTACTAAAATACATTCTTCCTTCAAGAGGGAAAAATATCAGGGCACAGTCACAATCAAAAGCAAAACCAATGACTGGGATCCAACTCACAATCTTCTAGGCTCCTCTAAGGGCTTTGGTCACTTCTCTAGCTCTGCCCCTTGTAGCACATATCTTGTCTTCTAGGCTCCAGATGCCTGTACTCTACTGCTGCTGCAGTCCTTGGTGGTCATTGCATGATACTGGCATTCCCAAAACACTGCTGTAGACTATCTTCATGGTGCCAAGCCTCAACTCCTTTGCATGACTCCTTCAGTCCTGGGCCATCAATTGAAAACTGAGGCTGCAACTTCACCAATGGTTTCCCATGGCCTCTCACTGTGCCGAGCCTCAGCTGCTCTTCATGACCCCTTCCTGCTGTCAAAACCAGTGACACCTGGGTGACTCTTATACATTACCAAGTCCTGCTGCAGCACAAGGTAAAACCTTGGCTATCTCTGGAACACAGCCTCTTTGTGCTCTCAGAAAACATTTCCCAGAAGATGTCACCTCAGTGATGCTGGTCTCTTCTTAATCACCACTAATTTCTTAGCTCCAGCTAACCAGCATCAATAGTCCCAATAATGCAAAGTTTTCAATTTAGTAGTTCTGGTATCTTATTAATCACAGCTGAGACTTCAGCCCTAGCTAACCAAAACCACAGAATCTTTACAATCAAAACATGGCCCTGATAAGAGTCTTTAATCTTCCCTCTGAAATTTCACAAGCCAGGCCTCCATCTCTGCATTGTTCTCAACATGATCTTCCAAGCTCCTACAGAACATCCCACAGAGTTCTTAACAACCTAGAAGTTCTTAACTTCTAGCTCAAAGTTCCAAAGTCCTTCCACAGTCCTCCCCAAAACATAGTCAGGTTATCACAGGAATACCCCACTATGCTGGTACCAATTTATCTTAGTCAGGGTTTCTATTCCTATACAAACATCATGACTAAGAAACAAGTTGGGGAGGAAAGGGTTTATTCAGCTTATTTCCACATTGCTGTTATCACCAGAGGAAGTCAGGACTGGAACTCAAGCAGGTCAGGAAGCAGGAGCTGATGCACAGGCCATGGAGTGATGTTCCTTACTGGCTTGCTTCTCCTGGCTTGCTCAGCCTGCTCTCTTATAGAACCCAAGACTTCCAGCCCAGGGATGGCACCACCCACAAGGGGCCCTATCCCCTTGATGACTAATTGAGAAAATGCCCCACAGCTGGATCTCATGGAGGCACTTCCCCAACTGAAACTCCCTTCTCTGTGATAACTCCAGCCTGTGTCAAGTTGACACACAAAACCAGCCAGTACAATTAGCTTTATGGCTTTTGAGTTTTAGTAACAGAATAATAATACATATGTATTATTATTTTTATATTATTATGTATTATGTATTATATCAACTATTATGCCTGTGTATTACTGTTCAAATATCTCAACTAAATATTACATTAAGTCCCAAAGAGATCTCTGGAAAGCGAGTAGCATTATCATGTTCCTATGGACAAAGAAATACAGACAGCTGCAAAGTCATGATTTAAAGTCTGTGTGACTTCTATGCTCCAGTTCTGCCCACTAAATTATACCATCTCTGGATAGAATCCCTCAGTATGGCGATATTTATGATGATAAGCCCCAGAAGCTAATAACTGGAGCTACAGATAATTTTAATGATTCCTTATTAAACACAAACACCTAATAGGGTGTTCTTCAAACACAGTGTTTGCAATGTCAGAAAAGACAGGAAGAGTGAAGGAGCCTTGTGAGGGCTGAGTCATCCACACTGTAGAGATCAAGCAACAGCTAGAGAGAGGAGGCCTATCCCTGCTGGGCTTTACCCTCAACCTCTGATTATCGCACAGTATCTGTTTCTAGCAAAACACTCAGCATTCTGGTAGCCTTGAATCTTCCCTTGTGTACTTCCTTTAGCTTCAAAATAGACAGTAATAAAAGAGTTAATGCTTCCTGAAAATTTCCTACAAGGTAAGAATCTTGTGAAAATCTCTTTATCTTCATTTCAAACTCTTCTTTGTTTTTCAAAAATCTATTCTTACCAGTCATGTTTTTCCAATGATAGATCACTGAATGTGGCAGTACATACAACTTGAGTATGTTTCCAAGAGGCTCTGACCAATAAAAGATGACATGGAATTTCTCTGACATCACTTCCTAGATAGTTGGAAGACAATTCAACTTTTGCCAATGTCATTGAAATTATAAGTACTTTGCCAATTTGCTAGACTGGCTCTAAAAGTTTTTAAAGGGAGAAAATGGTGGAAAATATCACATTTCTAAACAACTCAGAAGAAATACCAGCTGCCTTGTCATTTATCCACAAATGTAACGAGGCAGATCAAGAATAGTCAGGACAATTTGTGAGGCATAAGCTAGAAGAGATATTGGGGAATTTTTTATTTACGGACTCCATTTGCAGAGACTAACTCTGTGTTCTTACTCCATACCTCTCAGAGAATCACATGATGTCTCAGCTCACTAAGTGATGGATCTACCTTTTCTGACTATTCCAATCATATATCATGTAGGTTATCTTGGTTATACAAGTATATTAGTTTACTCTTGATATTTTAATAAATTATTACAAAATTGGTAGCTTGAGGAAACTAATGTATTATAATTCTGGAAATCAGACAACTACTACAGGTCTCACTGGCTAAAATCAGGTATTAGGACTGCAAATCTTCCTGGATTCTGCAGGTGCAGAGGCATGTTCCTGTTCCATTTCTGAATGTTATAGTGTTCACTGGAGATCCCTTCCTCTGTCTTCAAAGCTATCAAAGAATGATCGCATTTGTACTAGGCTGCATCATCCTGTCACTGACTCTCCCACTTTTGTCTTCATTATTTAAGGACCTTTTTAAGGTTAGTTGAATTTCAGGGATTAACATGCAGATATTTTTGTTGGCAATGGAGGAAGCATTCTGCCCATCATCAAATTTACTTCTAAGTTCTTAGACTCTTGGCCAAATCCTTCAGAAGTACATAATGTTTAAAACAGATATGGGACTCTAAACCAGAAGGGGATTGCTTTAAAGATGTAGAATAGGACCAGAGATATGGAACAGTGTGCAAAGCACCTGCTTCCAAGCCTGGTGTACCAAGTCCAACCTGGGTACCTACATTTGGAAGGAAGAATCAAATCATGCAAAATGTCCTCTTATTTCTCCACAGGCACCATGGCATACATACACACCTCCTTTTATTAACAAAATAAATAAAATGTAACTAAAAAGATATACCATATGAAAAGTTATCCTATGATATCTATTATATTCAGAAACACTGCAGCATGCAGAGCAGTGTCATGTGTTAACTTTTTAATCTGCCTTAAAAAATGCCACGGTTTGCTACCTACTCAGTTCTAGGGATAAGGAAATTAAGGCCTGAGGGTACTGTAGGAGTCAATTATTTCTGGTGGAAGCTTGGCACTCTGACTGGATCTGCAGTGTCTACTACCCAAAGCTAACCAACGGACAGAGTCCCATGGTACAAGGTACATTTGTTGATGAAGGTCACTGCTTGCTAAGACTGAAGTGCTGATTTCCTAAAGCATGTCAGGACTTGGGAACTAATTCTCAGGCCATCATCACCACTGGAATTTTCTGAGCCCATCTCCCAAGATGACTCCACAGATGAGCAACCATCTCTCTTACTCTCTGCCTATGACAAAGTCTGGTCTCTCTAGCCCTCAAGTATTAAAAAGGCACAATCCCTTATTATTTATCTAAGGTCAAATATCTATTTTCCAGTAAAAAGATGGCAAAAGTCTCAGTTTGAAGACCACCCTGAGAAGACAAAGGTCATAAAAATCTCAGTGCCAGGGATGGTTACCTCCCTATGAGTTATTGATCATGGAGGCCCCAGAAGCATTCAAACAACATTTTATCAGCTTCTCTCTTAGTTGCATACTATAAATACATGGTAAGACCCTACTACTGCTGAAGATATTACACACTTGACTGCAGGAAAGAGAGACATCAGTTCTGAATTAAATAGAAAACTCTCCCTTCTGGTTCACTTTGATGGTGCTGGAAAGTGCCACACAGGCTTCTGGGAGAAAAAGGCATCAGTGGTCTTATCTGGCAATGGAACCTGAAGACTATAATATTAACCTGACAGGCAAGCTGTAACCCCTGCTGCAATACTGGAAAGACTGTTCATGAGAGTAATCAACTTCTCTCTTGATTGGACTTGAAGTCCATATGAGACACTTCATTTCTGGTATTGTAAATATGGGCAAAATTTATAACTAAGAAAGTCATAAACTCTAGGGGATAACACACTGATATTTTTTAGATTCATGGTCATTTTTCCAAACTGCTTTTTAATATTCATGTCTGTAGCCATCAATTTGTACTGCTCTCAACCTTAGTCAGAGAGCTTCTATTGCAGTGACAGTTGATGACCACAGAGACACATTGCTGTTCAACATGCTCAGAAGAGCAATCGTCTTCTTAGGCACACGTGGTATATCTATAGTAACCACTCCCACAGAGGCCAGGGAGCATTGCAAAAGAGGGATCAGAAAGAACATAGGAGCTGGAGAATGGGGAGGAGTGCTGTGATATACTGTCTTCTGGATGTGACATGGCCGTTGAACTCCTAGACTCACAGGAGCTGTGGCTACTGGCATATGACTTGGACAACAAATTCAATCTCAAGGTTCAGCATGGAGTGGGTTAGAGGATCTGAAGACCTCGCCTTAAATGCAGGGCTAGAGGCAGTTGATGGCTCCTCAGGGAAGGAGAGTTACTGTTGCTTGGATGGGGGTCAATGCTGGTAGGTTGCCCATAACTCAATGGATCACCTGACACCCATGACCATATGGTCACACTGTCTGAACTCAGAGTGTTACCAAAAATAAAAAGGACAAGGACATGAGGTTGAGAAGAGAATTATGGGACGATTAGGTGTGATGATAATGTATTATGTACATGTGTATAATTTCTTTTTTTAAAATTGAAAATAATTTTTTTCATATAATATATAATGATTATGGTTTTGCCTGTCCCATCTCTTCCTAAATCCTCTCCACCTCCCTACCCACCCAAATCCACACACCTTTTTTTCTTTCTTAGAAAACAAAAAGATACTTAAAAAACAAATAAGATAAAAATAAACAAACCAGAGTAGGACAAAACAAACAAATAGAAAGAAAGAGTGGAAGAGAAAGCACAAGAAACACATAACGATGCAGAAAGCACAAGAAACACATACCGATGCACACACAGAGAAATCCCATCAAAACACAACCACTGGAAAGCATAACATATAAGCAAAAGATCTTTAAGGTTAAAAAACATTAAAGAAAAGAAAAAGTCTCAAAAATACTATCAAATTCATTTTTGTGTTGATCATCTACTGCTGGGCATGGACCTACCCTTACATGTTGTTTGTATACCAGTGAGAGTCCATTGGAAAAAAAAAAACACCTCATTTTTCTTTGTAAGTAGTTACCAATTGTTTCTGGGTTAGGGTGGAACATGTGTCCACTTCCCATCTCAGTGCTGGGATCCCACTTAGTTTAGACCTGTATAGGCCCTGTGAATGCTGCTGTAGT
Organism: Mastomys coucha; assembly: GCF_008632895.1. Lineage (NCBI taxonomy): Eukaryota > Metazoa > Chordata > Mammalia > Rodentia > Muridae > Mastomys > Mastomys coucha. The sequence goes on along the minus strand of NW_022196892.1, from coordinate 5,650,170 downwards.
CCCTGTGGGTTCATATGTTCATTGATCCTGTTCTTTCTATAAGCCTTGAGTCCTTGGTATCTTCCATTCCCTCTGGCTTTTATGATCTTCTACCTCCTCTTCTCTTGGGTTCCCTAACTTCTGAAGGAAGGAAATTGATGGAGTCATCCTATTTAGGACTGAGTGTTCCAAGGTTTCCCACTCTCTGTGCCTTGTCTAGTTGTGGGTCTGTGAGTTTGTTCCTATCCATTGTAGGAGGAAGCTTCTTTGATGATGGATAAATGAGACACTGATCTGTAAGTATAGCAGGATGATTGTAGCATGAGTCAGCTTATTGCTAGGTTCCTTTAGCAGAACAGTAGTATTTTGTTTTCCCCTAGGTCCGTGGCCTATCTAGACTCTAGGTTCTTGGCCATCCAAGCAGTGTTAGGCATGGGTTTCATCTCGTAGAATGGGTCTTAAATCCAAACAGATATATGTTGGTTACTCCAAGAACTTTTGTGCCATTTTTGTACCAGCATTTTGTAGGCATGTCACCACTTTATGGTTTGTAGGATTTGTAACTGGGTTGGCATTTACATTTTTCTTCTGGTAGTATTAAGAGTACTCTCTGGTACCATGAATACAAGTCACTAGGTGGGAGGCTCTAAGTAGGTGCCAGCTTGACTTCTCTATGGTCAAGGAATTACATACATATAGTCTTCTCATCAGTTTGAGGAAAGCAAAACATTTCATAGAATAAATTAAAAAAGTAAGAATAAAAAGTGAAAAGTTTGGGGGTGATCCTAAAAAAAAGCAGAGAAAATAATGAAAAGCCCATCCTGATTTAGACATGGCATTCATTATAACATACCTATATTATCCATTAACTGTTTTGTATTGGCTGAAATGAATGCACAGTTATTGGATTCATGTCTAGATCCTGTCTGGATCCAGATCTGATTTTGCTGATAGAACTGCAGTGTTCTCTCTCTAAGTGCCCTCATCTGTAAGGTGAGCATGGGGGCATTTCAGCTCAGTATCAGTGTAAGGATTGAGTATGGCCATGTGTATAAGCTTAGAGAAGTAACAAATCCTTGGCATAACTAGTAGCAACTATGAATCTCACCTGTTTCAGTGATGTAAAGAAATTCTCTAATAAACCAGGGCAAGGCAGCATAGTAGTAACAGTACGGACACGTAATCACCCAAACATCAGTCCTCATAGCCTTGTTCAGATCAGGATTGCAGTTTCTCTACATCTTAGGAGAACGAATGAGCCTGGTTTTTACCTTCACCATACCATGCTTGTAAAGCATAATAACACCTCTCAAAATGTTATGATTTTAAGAAAGAAATGAGACTATTTTAAGTCTTCTTGTCAGTCCTAGCATATAATAAATACTAATGTGAAACAGTGCATTAGGACTTTCTTACTGAGTGACATAAAGTACAGATTTTATTAGTTGATGGTTTAAAAACTTCGGACTAGAAGTGATCAGAATCACCCTTGATTTACTAGGTAAGTACTCAATGCATGTACAAGTTGGTCTCTCTCTTGCACCTTTTTGCTCCCCACTGTCTTCCCATCCCCTCTTGGTGCCATTTTCTTTCTGTGATGACTTCAGTCTTAAGCAAGCAACCTTGATATGACAGAAGGATCTCAGGAAATTCTGAAGCAAACAACTTCCCACAAACATGGTTTGGGGAGTGAATTTCATTGAACACACATGTTTCTATGACGGTCCCAGTGTCATCACTTCAGACAGGGCAAAACATTATTGCTCATTGGTCAGCCTTGCTCACATACCCACCTCTGGAGCTGAACAAAGTAGATTGCAGTTCCACATTTATTAACAGCCATGGATATGGGTTTCTGGAGCAGAAATTAGAAGAAAAAGAATGGACTCTGAACATTTGAAAACTGTAGTTGGCCTCTGATATTGCATTTCTATTAAAGCAGTAGCTGAAAAATTTTGAAGAATCCCTGCATAAAGAAATAAAGGAGTTTTTCAAACTAGTATCTAACATAGTATCTGATAAACAACTGTAAAAAGAAACCCTGTCATAGGCTGGGTGCTTCAGGAAGCAGATGGGAACTGAGTTTTACATGTAGGACATTGATAAAATGGAGTACTTAGGAAAACACCCACTAAAGAAAGGGAAGGGGACACATTAGATAGAGGGGACAGTCATACTACTTTGTATGACTAAGGACAGCCTAGGATGTCCTCAGAGGAGCCTCAGAGCTGAAATGTTCCATCAGAGCAATACTGAATTGGGCTGAAATTGGCCAACCCTTACAGATGCTTCTTGATCAGTCATTGGTGTACTTCATTCAGGGAAAGGAATGACCTTAGACATAAGGCTGTTTTTCAGCAGAACTTCTAGTAGCTGTAGCAGCAGCTTGAAGGAGGCTCTAGGTGGCTCATCACTGTGTATACCACAGGCATACACAGAACACTGCGTGAGCCTCATGTCTCAGAGGCAATTAGTAAGCTAGGGCTCTGACCCTAGGCCTCCTTCCTGACCCAGCATATTTGTAATCTTGATTCTTATGTCTATTTGAGAGGTTCCTGTGTGTATCTTTAGCCGTGGGGAAGCTAGTTTAAAGCTGGTAGGAACAGACAGTCTCCAGGAACCCAGACAACCAAAGCAGACTATATCTTATAATTTTTTGTAGTTTCTGGACAGGCAGTCTTGTTCTTAATGTGCTTTTGCAGGAGCACTGGATCATGAAATTTTGCTGAAATGCCTGGAATCTGGCCCAACAAGGAGTGCACCAAGGGAAGGACACACTGCCCAGTTCCTTGCCTCCTTGCTTAGTTTTGTGAGCAGGGCATTCACAGCACAGTACTCCTGGACTGACTGGATCTGAGTTCCCCAATTACAGAGTAGTGTTGTACTCTGAGGACTGCCCACAAGGAAAGTTCTGCTATCTCCTCAGACTGAAGCTAGAACTAGCTGGCTTAATCACCCTCACATTGTACAGGGGAAATCAGGTCAAGGGGATATCACAGGCAGACAGGACAGAAAGCAGAAGTGATCAGAGCAGAGCCCCGGGGATTGGGGTGGGGAAGATCTGAAGGCAGGAAGAGCAGTTCGACTTTCCTTCCCTGAGAGCAAAAGGATGATCACACACTGGAGCTCCTTCTTTCCTCTGCTGATCTCAGGAATTACCAGGAACTTTATGGTAGAGTCAGAGAGACCTTTATCTGACAGTCCTGAGGGGAAAGCTTTGGGCATGCCACCACAGTAGGAATGTCAATCACTCAGCTAATATTTAGCAGAATGCCAGAGGCTAAGACTGGACTCAATCAAGAGACAGATAAGACTCCGTGTTTCCAGCTATTGGGCTATAATGTTAATGGACATATACCTAGCATGTGAAATTTGAACTCCAAGTTAAGAATATGGAAATTAAGCCCAAACCCTTAACCAATGTGGCAGTTCATGTTGGACCTTCTACACACATAGTACGTCTTCTTTCGGGATTTTACTTGCTATTGTTGTGAACATCTAAAATTGTAAGTTTTATTATGTGCAACATTCATTGAAGGAATTCTGGAAATCTGGCAATTTCCAAGAACTAAGATGGTTGCATGGCATATAGAAGCAGCTCGGTGTACCTTGTCATTTAGTCCTTCTCTTCTCAAACTCCCTACATAATGTTAGATCTCTTTAGCATATATTTTCTTCAAGAGTCTTTCGTCAAGAGAACTGGACATGGAGCACATCTGTAATCCAGGAGGATGGATGAGGCAGGAGGACTGTTGTGGCCAGCCTTGTTACGCAATAATAATAATAATAATAATAATAATAATAATAATAATAATAATAATAATAATAATAATTGAAGGAAACCGGCCCGCAGTTTCACTTCTTACTGTGGGTGATTCACGAACTGGGGAAGTCGAGTTTCTGTGAAAATAAGCGGGTTAGGAGACAAGGAACGACACCAAGTAGATTCTTATCAAGGTGTGATCTTTACTTAGTGAATTGGGATATTTATATCTAAGGCAAAACAATCTTATGTCTTTTAGCATAGAAGTGAGAACAGGGAAAAAACATATCAGTACATATCAGTCTGTAAACAAGCCCCTGCAAGTGAGGGCTCCCTGCAGGAAAGCGGATTAAAGGTTTAGTTCCTTTTGAATTCTGGGCTACCGGTTCTGTCTTTGATCCCTGGAACTGTCTCTGGTCCCAAACACCTGATGGGCTGAGCCGGGCTGCTGCCTCCGGAGTCCTATTGCGGAATCCCGTTGAGCTCAGCAGGGACAGTACAATTCACCCTATTTTGTTTAAAAATGATGCAGGGAAATGCGATACGATCTCAACACAAATACATGGGCAACATAAAAGCGCATAACACCTTCTGGCTCCGTCCTCCAAGGCAATTACGCACAGTGGGAAATCCAGGCCATGAAAGTCTGTAACCCAGACGGCCATCATCCACGTGCCAGCCTAGGGTGACCTCCCAGCCAGAAAGGGGTCATCAGGATACACCATCCTCCATGTAGAATGCCAAGGCTCGTCCGCAAAACCCATGGTCCAAGGATTGATCATAATCTCCGAAGATGGCTGATGTAACTCTTTCAGTCAGGTGCTGAATTCAGTAGGGCGAGGTGTGGTGCAGCTGGAAGCCAGGGCTCCAGTCACCAGGAGCTGATCTCAGGATGATGCAAATCAGTTCCTTGAAGCCTCTGGAGAACTGAATTAACCTTTGAAAGCCTGGAGGCTGAGAGCGAACCAAGCATTCTCGGGAGATGCCTGATCTAGTGAACATTGAACCGGTCATGAAAGCTTTGCTCCATGGGAGCTTTTACTGCTTGAATCGGATAAGCAGGTTTTTCTTGAGAAGCTGGTCAATTAGCAGGATCCAGGCAATTCTCGGGATTTGCCTGTCCCATCTTCTGGTTTGATCGGGAAAAGCAGATATTAGCAACTGGCATTTCTCGGAAACAGGCATTTCTCTGGAGTTGCCTGTCCCAGCTCCTGCTTTGATCGGGAAAAGCAGATATTAGCAACTTTCCAAAATAAACGAACACACACACACACACACACACACACACACACACACACACACACAATACTGGCGAAGTAAAAAAAATCTATCAAAGGCAAAACTGGCTGGGAGGAGCATATCTTAAGGCATCGGC
>NW_022196892.1:5600533-5643517 GCF_008632895.1 Mastomys coucha | reverse complement strand
CAAGGACAAAAGCCTTCCACCAACTCTGCTAGCTCTCTTAATGCGGAAATTCTAACCCTTACTCCTTTTGCCTCCAGCAGCTTTCCCATGTTCCAGGAAGCTGATTTCGAAATCTGAGCACCCATGCTTATAACTTACCGTCAAAAATTTTCCCCTAGGCTCCTAAGGTATCGGGCTAATACCTAAGTTTCTGCCTAGCACTCCCTGTAGTCTCACACGGATTCCCGGTCAGCGCTAACCAAATATTACCGTGAGAACGACTACATCAATCCGGATCCGCCTTTTCTTTAATAAACCAGAGCTCTGTATCCTGTGGTAGGGTCCCTCAAATTCTCCCGTGTTCACGGTCCACGTGTGGCGCCATCTGAAGGAAACCGGCCCGCAGTTTCACTTCTTACCGTGGGTGATTCACGAACTGGGGAAGTCGAGTTTCTGTGAAAATAAGCGGGTTAGGAGACAAGGAACGACACCAAGTAGATTCTTATCAAGGTGTGATCTTTACTTAGTGAATTGGGATATTTATATCTAAGGCAAAACAATCTTATGTCTTTTAGCATAGAAGTGAGAACAGGGAAAAAACATATCAGTACATATCAGTCTGTAAACAAGCCCCTGCAAGTGAGGGCTCCAGGCAGGAAAGCGGATTAAAGGTTTAGTTCCTTTTGAATTCTGGGCTACCGGTTCTGTCTTTGATCCCGGGAGCTGTCTCTGGTCCCAAACACCTGATGGGCTGAGCCGGGCTGCTGCCTCCGGAGTCCTATTGCGGAATCCCATTGAGCTCAGTGGGGACAGTACAAATAATAATAACAATAGCACAAAATAACAATAACAAAAGAATCATTCCTCTTTTTATTTTTTTAATGTACACCATATCTCATGGAAAATCCAAACTCTTTTGAGGCAACTATGTATGGTAGATGTGCATTAGTATCATTCACATTTTGCTACAGCCTTGCTAACTGCTCCTGGCCTAAACCCAGGGTCTTTGCATCTCCTCTGGAAACATATACTGTCTCCCTTTTAGGTCTGTAAATGTACCAAGTTCTCTCTCCCTCTCCCATTCTCTCTATTTGGAAGGTTCCTGAGTTCTCTGGGTTATAATGACAGCATCCTCCAGGCCTTAATTTGAATATCACCTATGAGAAAGTCTGCAGCAAAGCCCTGAGTTAAACCAGGATTTTCCTTACTGCTTTCAGAATTTAGTGCCAGAAGGGTGAGCAAAGTGACTTTTCCTCATTGTCTTGGTGTCTCTGTTTAGCTTTGCCAAAGATACTTCATTCTAGGTTTCTATGGGATCAGTACATTATTTGTAGATATCATATCGTGTCTGTTATTTTATAATTTAATATCCTCAACTCCTACTGTGTTCTATTGCAAACCAAAGCATGAACATGGTCTTGGTGCTGTCCAATGATGCCTCTTGGAGTTATATTTGATTCAGTTGATTGCCAACAGAATAAAATTTAATGCATGGACAGAATAGAATCTTTCATTTTGGTCAGCTTGAAGAAAAGGAGAGCTGAGCAGAGACAATGACAGAAAATCAATGCAGTGATAATCGTTGGGAGCAGCATGGGGTAGGAAAGACCCATGCTATGTCAGCCATTTCACTGTTGCAAATGCCTCTAGACAGTTTACAAACCAGCCCATTCCCAAGCAAGATCAAAGTTCTTCTGGAAATGGCAGTGAGTCTGTATGTAGGGATAATGTACTATGAGTAACAATGGCTCAGAGCCATTTCCATTTTCTTTGCTGTTGTTGTAAAATTTTTGAAATTCTCATGGACTTTCTGGGCCTTTACACTGTAGATATAGACACTTAGAAGATAATGTTTTTTAGGGATTATCTTTTTCTCTTCCCTCCTCACTCCTCTGTGTGTGTGTGTGTGTGTGTGTGTGTGTGTGTGTGTATGTCTGGTGATACACAAGTGTGTATCTATAAGTTGTAGAGGCCAAGAATGAACCTCAGGTACACTGCCTAGCTTTATTTATTCTTGAGATAATGTCTCTCAATTGGCTTGTAGCTCAACAAGTAGGCTGGGCCCCATGGGTCCACCTGGCTCTGCCTCCTTAGTACTGGCTTGCATGTCAGTATTTACCAACTGAACCATTTATAAACCATTCTCTACCCCCTGTTTATACTGGGATTTTGTATTTTGTATTAGTCTTTTGTCTGTGTATTTTAGTTCCTTACATAGTTAAGAGATTAATCTTATGGCAGATGAAGAGGTCACAAATACCTCTCCCCATTCTGTAAATTACTGACTCTGCATTCTTTTGATCATTTCTTTTTCTGTGCAAAACAGCCTTAGTGTTATATAATCCCATTTGATTATTCTTGCTTTTGTTTTCTGTGCTTTATATCTGACCCCAAATTATTTCTAACCTGATAGTTTAATGCTTTCCTCTACATTAGTTTTCTAGTAGTTTCATAGTTTTAAGTTTTCCCTTGAGGTCTTTGATCCATGCATTGATATAGAGATACATAAATCATACATATGTGTATGTAATCATATATATACATATATATATATACATATACACACATGCATACATGTATGTTCAGAGAGAGAGAGAAAGAGAGAGAAGACAGGGCAGGGAGGGAGGGATGGAGGAAGAGAGAAAGAGAAACTATTTTCATTCTTTGCTTATAAAGACCATCTCCAATCTGCTTTTCACACCACACAGTGAAGAGTCTATATTTTCTATAATGTGTGCACTTGGAACACTTCTCAAGAATGCACCTTGATCTTATAAATGAAGGGAATAATAAGTGCTAGGCTAGGAAAGAGAGTAGAGGTAAAGGCTAGTATATATGATATATATATATTAACTATATATATATAAATATATTATACCATATACTATATATACATATATATAGTTAAGTGGCAGGAATGAGTTCAAGTGTTCTGAAGCACAGTTCATATGCTGTGACATTTAAAATACAATTCAATGCCAATGTTAGATCAGTTCCAGTGATTACTATACTATATTACTATTAATTTTATAATTATATCCTGGCTCTTTCTCTGTATCCATCGTAAATATTAATTAGAAGCTGTGATAATTTTCTTTATTTGTACATTGTACTGGCTTTAGCTCTATTGCTCCTCATTCAGATTCAGTCTCCAGTGAGAACCTAAACTGGGTCTTGTATTCTGAACATGAAGAATTTCACAGTGCTCAACATGTATTGGATGACTAGCTTATTGAATACAACCACATTTCACCTGCTTTCCTAAATGGCACATCTCTGAAGACAACTGGTTGGCAGACTGATAGCAGTCTTTCTGGTATTTATTAATTCAATGTTTACTCACTCCAGAGAAAACACTTGTACATCATAGCCACGCATTCTTCATGATGCTTTAAATGAAAAATGTACAAGTGACTTTGAATTGTCACTGGAAATTCTCAAGGCTAATTTGTTTGCTCCTCTAGGATTGCTCAGTCTGCTTTCTTGTGTGCCCCACAAGAAATGCTTTCTGGGAAGAATAATCCTTTCCCTCCTCAACTCAGCCACATGTCAGGGCAGGTTTGGGGTTAGTAAGACAGATAAAAAGCGATAGCTGTAGAGGTAAGTCATTGGTATAAACCACTGCCTGGATTGTGAAGGTTGGGCTTCCCCGAGCTGTAGGACTGCCCCACTGTGACATCCTCCCATTGCTATGCCTGCCCTTGACTGTTTCAGCAAAGGGCTGAGTGCAGCGGAGGGTTCAGAGCCTCTTTTGTTTTTGATGCAGCTCCTATCCATGAATGTGTAGCCTCATTCATGGAAGCCATGGTAGTTTTCCCAGGACCTTCCTCAAACTTCAGTATGGCCTGATGTTCTTACTCAGTGTCCTGCTTCTTTGCTTGCTTTTGTCAACTTGTGTTGGGGGTTAGTCTCTTGCTATGTATACAAATGCTAAATTCTGCACACTGGCCTTTGTCCTGTAAACCTTGCTCCCTTATTTAAAACTGATTGGTTAATAAAAGCCTAGAGCCTGTGATTGGGTAGTATAGAGAGGAAGATGGTACTTGAGTATCCAGTGAAGGGTCTTGAGAAAGAGCAGGGGGAGGAGGAGGAAGAAGCAGCAGAGAGAGAGAGAAGAGGAGGCCACCATGAGGTTGGATGGAACATGAGCATGTGGCCAGGTGAAATGCACCCTGAGGATAGGCTGATGGAGTAGAAACAGCCCAGTTGACACTCAAACATCAAGTACCAAGGGGCATATATAGTTTGGATACAGGTGAGAATAGAAGAAAACTTGCTCAATTTAGGTTTACATGGTGTAAATAAAATAGCAGGTCTCTATGTTTTTATATAAGCCATCTAGAATAATTAATTCATTTACAAACTTGACACAAGTCAGAGGAGGGAGCCTCATCTGAAAAAATGCCTTTGTAAGATTGTCTTGTCGACAAGACTGGGACATTTTCTTGATTGTAATTGAAGTGGGAGACCCAGCACCAGTGGAAGGTATAACCCTTGGGTAGGAGGTCTTGGAGCACACAAGAATGCAGACCGAGCCATCCTAGAGGAGTAAGCAGTAAGCAACAGTCCTGCATGGTTTCTGTTTCAGTTCCTGCCTCCAGATTCCTGCTCAGAGTCTCTGCTTTGCCTTCCTTCCACAAAGGACCATGACCTACCCAGCACCTTAAATCAAACAAGCCCTTTCATACCCAGGTTGCTTTCAGTCATAGTATTTATCACAGCAGTAGATACACATTTAAGACAGTCTGCAAGCCAATTCTCCTCCTTTCCCTCACCAGTGTTCATCCATATATGTCTGAATGTTTTCTTTACTGTATCCTGCTCTTCCTCCCCTTATCCTTCCAATAAACCTCCTGCACAGGTCTCCATCGGACATAGGAAACATGCCTTGAGATGCATCAACCACAGATTTAAATTTAAATAAAGGTCTTCACAAGCAATCCATTGGAAAATTGACAATTCTTAATATTTAAGCCTCCTTAGCTTCATAATAATTATTGCTCTGGAAATTTTTATTTTCTTTTTTACCTTTCTTCCAACACTCTTTTCCTTTTCCTTTTTTCTTTTTAGACAGGGCTTCTTTACATAGCCTACTTGTCCTGGAATTCAGACTGTACACCAGACTGGCCTCAAACTCATATCCTTGCCTCTACCTCCTAAGTGCTGTAATTAAAGGCATGTAATACCACACACCCAGCAAATTTCTACTATGACTTCCCAAATGTGACTACACATTGAGGACCTTTGAAAAATACTGATGTTTTCCTACCTAAGTCTGGAGTATGACTTGAGTTTCAAGGTACCAAGGCAGATTTTGATGGTATCCAGGGTTAAGAACACCAGGTCTGGGTGGAGAGATGGCTCAGTGGTTAATAGTCCTGATGGCTGTTCCAGAGGTCCTGAGTTCAATTCCCAGCATCTACATACATGATGGTTCACAATCATCTGTAATGAGATCAAATGCCCTCTTCTGTGTATCTGAAGACAATAAAAGTGTGCTCACATACATGAAACAAATAAATATATTTTAGAAGAAGAAGAAGAACCACCACCACCACCACCCCAGGTCTTCATGGCTTGAAGACACATTGCTTTTTAGCACATGTTACAGACCTGTACATCAGTGTTTCTGCCATTCAGCACACCAGGGCCAGCAAGACCTCCTCGAGCTACAGTTTTCTCTCTAGACCTGGAAAGCAAGTTTTTCATTACCTATTTCATATAGCCAAGAAAACAATGAGTATTAAACATACTGAGGGGCTATGGAAATATCAGCAAAATGCCTGCTTTGTAAGCATATGAACATGAGTTTGGATATCCAGCCCCACATAAAAACTAAGTGTGATTGTGTGAGTCTTTAATGCTACTGCTGCAGAAAGCAGAGATGGGCAGGTCATCAAACCTCACTGGCCACCAAGCCTAGAGAATCTGGAAGCTGCAGATTTGTGGACAAGCCTATCTCAAAGGTAAGGTAGAGAATGAAAACACAAGACACCCAGCATCAATCTTTGGCCTTGACACACATGTGCATGTCCATGCACACATGAATGAAACATGTGCATACAAAGTACATATAGACAAGCTATTAATGACACTTGTGCTTTGTGCACCTTGCCAGGTACAAGTTTTCACAAACATGAAGTTGGACTAATGATCTTGGGTAAGGATGTATTTCAAGTCTTGATCACTGATCTCACTGAAAATATAAATTCTCAGAAGGCAGGCAGCATCTCATCCTGTTTATGAGTTTGATAATATTAGTTAGCTTGGTTATATTCTTATAACATCTTAAAACACCCTGCATTAAAAGGCATTCATTTTTCCAAGATCAGCTAGGCTGTTTAGTCAATCTTCTTGGGTGCTAAACATGTATCAAGGTTTCCACTAAAATTGCAGATAATTCCACCTCAAGGGTGAAGCAGAAAGTTTGAGGCACGGTGAAGGATGATTTAAGTGCATGCATTTCTTACCACCACTTCAGGAAGTTCTTATGTAAAACCAGGTGTACTCTCATTTCTGTCACGACTGGAGTCTGAGCTCACACTCAAGTATGTGATAATGTCTACCATTTTCCTGTGTGGAATTCACTTTGTCACACATTGATTTTACCATCAGGCCCATCTTACTTGAGATGACCACATGATTGAAAATCACTTATCAAGAGATTTTTTTCACATTATAATGAAAATAATTTTAAATTTGTTAGGGATGCAGGTCAAAGGTAGAAAACATAATTCGGAAATTGATGAATTTCTAAGAACACAATCCTACAATTCTTCATTATTCTCTAAAATTCAGAAATAAACAAATAGTTACCAATTTTATAGCTGCTTCCTGTCTCTACATTAAACTTAACTTCTGCCTTGAGACTTCTAATATGCATCTTGAAGTACCATCCCAACTGCTCTCTTGCCTTCATTAGTCCCCTACTTCATGACTAACATAGCCACACTGTCCCATCAAAGTGCTCTTTTCTGAAGTGCTACAATGTTCGCAGTTTAATAGCTTCCAACACTGTATTCCTTCAAGCCTCTCTACCCTAAGTGGGATTGACTATAGACATGCAGCATTGCAATAATCATGGAGTAAGTTTAGAATTAAAAATTACCAGGTTTCACTCTAGATCTTCTGAATCAGAAGATGCATTTTAGTAAGATCCCCAGGTGATTTTTCTCCAAACCAACATCTCTGTAATCATGTTGACCTGAGTTCAGATTCTCCTGGTCTGCAAAGCTCCTTATAATTTGTTCCTGAACTCTCCATACTACATGCATTACTCACCTTCAGCATCTGAAACTATCCATAATACAAACCCTGGGATGTTCTACCTTCCTCCTTATGGATGCTTATTCTCTTATGGACATTTCCTGAGTATCCTTCTCCAGAGGCAGAACCTTCCCAAGGGAGACATTTGTTCTCACATCTGAAATCTTTCTGTGCTATCTATATATCGTGTTGTGATTGGATTTTGTTGTTAAGCCTTCTTAGATGGTGTATTAGTCATGGTTCTCTAGAGGAACAGAATTTGAAGAATGAACACACACACACACACACACACACACACACACACACACACACACACCATGGAGTTTGCCAGGCCATGGTTCAGCTAGTGCAACAATGGCTGTCTATCAATGGAAAGTTTAAGAATGAAGTAGTTGTCCAGTTTGCAAGGTTGGATGTTTTACCTGGTCTTCAGTATATGCCAAAATCTCAGAAAGGTATGCTCTAATGCCAGTGAAGAAATGGATTTGTCAGCAATAGTTTGAACAAGCAGGTAATGAGAGCACCTCTTTCTTCAACATCACTTACAGAGGCTGCCCACAGAAGGTATGGTCTTGATTAAAGGTAGATCTTCCAACTTCAAAAGATTCAGATTAAAAGGGGGTCTCCCACTTCAAATGATTTAAGAAAAATATTTCTCCCAGGTGTTCCCACCCTTTTGAGTTTTAGTTACTTCCAGCCACAGTCAAGTTGATAGCCAAGAATGACCATCACAGATGGTAACTACCTGGAGAGTACAGCCTGCAGTTTTTGGCAATGTTTACATCTGGTGCATATCACAGTCTTAAAAATAGAGTGGAGCAAAGTTAAGTACTCAGTGTATCATAAGTTGACTTGAATACTCAGGGTATGTGAAGCTCAAGGATTCAATGGATGTTTTTGTCTTAATATCCTTCAAAAGTTCTTGTGGTAATGGCTCACATTGGAAGTTGGTGGGGGCTAGTAGAAGGTCTTAGGTAATTGTGGACAGAAAGTTCCTTAAAGGTGATAATGCGTGTTCATTCTGACAGCACATACACCCACAGTAGGGCAATACAGAAACGTTCTTGGGTTCTGCATAAGAATGGCATGTTTACTTTTCCTTTTGCTGGGATAGACTATCCTGACAAGATGGTGGTTATGGGTACTGGATACTCCTCCAGAGGACTAATGTTCAATTCTCAGCACCCACATGGATGCTAATAATCATATGTAAGTCAAGTTCCAAGAGATCAGATGCCTGCTTCTGGCCTTTGCATGAATAGTATGCATGTGGTGCACAGATGAAGGCAAAACACCCATAAGCATAAAATAAAAATTTTTTAAAAATTAAGAATGTATTTTTACAAAGTACTCTGAGAGAAGTAGCTTAAGGGAGAAAAGCCATATTTTGATTCATAGTGCAATACAATCTGTCATGGAAGGAAAATCATGGCTGAGGAGTATATGGGGGCTGCTCACTCTACAGGCCGGGTCAGGAGGCAGAGAGGAATGAGTTCTAATGCTTGGTTGAAGTTCTCCTTTTTATTCTACAGTTAAGGTGGGTCTTCTTACCTCAATTCACCTATTTGAAAATATTCTTCACAGATATGTCCAGAGCAAAACCTAGTATTGATAACCCTTCACAGGTATGTCCAGAAGTCTGTCTGTGAGGTGATCTTATATCTGGTCAAGTTGACAACATTAAGCATCAGGACAGTCAAATCCATGAAGCATAAGATATAATGGATAGAGAATATTGTTGGACCCCAGTGCACTCCTGCCTTCTTTCCGCACTTCTCTGCCTCTGGAGTAACATGTTTGCTCTTAACAGGGCATGAAATCACATCAGCATGAAATGCCTTGCCCAAAGCAGAAGCCAGCTGATCATAGAGAGGCAACTCCAAACTTGCCCTTTGTGTATTACCTGATTGTCTCTAGAATTCGGTTATAGCGACAGAAAGCTGACTAACACAAAGGCCCCAAGGATCAGGGTCACTGCCTATGAATTTTAGATCTTCCATAAAGTCCCCACTTTTTATCTACACTTCCTGCTCTAATGCAGTATTGTTAGTCCTTTGTATGTGCACATAGATTTTCTTTGACTCTTGTTTCTCACACACTGTGCTCATTCCTTGAGTCCAAAATTAAGTATTACTTATAAAGACAGATACAAAATCAAAACATCTCAGATAAACCTAGGGTTGTTGGCACCAATGTTAGCTCCTTAGGTTGAGGCAGGAGTATTACAAGTTCAAGGCAACCTGAGATACAGAATAAGTTGAAGGCCAGCCTTAGCAACCTAATAAGCTCCTGACTTAAAATAAAAAGGAAGCATGGGAAATGGTTCAGCACTAGACTGTTTGCCAGAATGTGTGAGGCCTTAGGTTTGATGTCCAATATGGTGTAAGAAACTACACAGAGGAAATAACCTGACTGGTCAAAGTTGAATATTATTAATCAATAAATTAACCAGCTATAGCCTGGGGTACAACTATGCACTTCCAAAGTAATTTCTATGAATGTTTCTTTTTATCTTTTATTGATTTTATCTAAAAATTAATGTTTTGTTGCCATATATTAGTTATACATAATAATGATTGTCACTATGTTTTCATACATGTATATAATATTACTTCTATTACCCTTTCTTGTCCCCTCTACTCCTGTTAATTCCCTTTCTCTTCCCAAATCTATTCCCCTCTGCTTTCTTGTCTTTTGTCTTTTCACATATATAAAGCCCAATGAGTTGTCTCCAGGAACATAAATGAAAGATTATTTACAGAAGCATGTGTGCCTTAGCAGTGCCTATTCCATTACAGGAAGTGACCACAATCCTCTGGCAACCATTAACTGCCTATAGGCAATCAGAAAGGGGTAGCCTTGTGAGTCATAGATTTATTTCTGCGTGTATTACTTCTATATACAATAAATCCACGGATTTATTTCTCTGCATGTATCTACTACATTGTCTCCTGAAAGGTAGAGCTCAATCGGCAGTGACCGGGTTCTCCAAATAAAACAGTGCTTATTAGAGTATAATTTCACAACAGACTGGCTTTCCCCAGTCAGTACTGATACTACTAAGGCCGAAAGCAGACATTTACTGACAGCCATCGAGATAAACTTAGATCTTCTCCAAATAGCACACTGAGCTATGAATAGCTGTTCCTTGATGCTTTAGGATATGCATATCCTTCATCTGTTTTCAAGCTAGCCTCTGTTAAGCACAGAGAGGCTATAGGCAATTGGGATCACACACTCCTAGAGAATAAATACTGGGATCTGATGATCAACTACATCACCAAAATCAAGATGTTTATCTTTGCTTTCCTTCCTTTCCCTAGAAACTCATATGCATTGTTCATATGTGGATCATCTAGAGACTAAAGTAAAATGGACTAGACCAGAGGCTGATTGCAACACTATTGAAATGATGCATAAATTTATGCCATAAGCTATTAATTGTGAGATGCTTGTATTAAACTGTTGGTGTCTTCCAAACAAATGGGACAATACTTTATTATAAACATAAAGTGGTATAATAATGTGTAATGTCGGCTTTGAGTGCATTGCTCATACATTTCTAAAGCAGACAGTTTATCCCACACAAACCTCTGTTTGCTCTTCAGTAAAATGGACATAATGAGGACAACTGCCTAATACTACTTTTGTGAGAATTTAAAGGGCAAAGTGCATGAGTATTTGGCACAATGTTCAGCACATTGTGAGTTCTCAGTAGTTGTTAACTATCATTGAATCATTTTGTAAACATTTTCTAGCTAAGAACTGTCTAAAACTCTAGCACATATGGGAAGGGGTTAATTGTTCTTTAACACCATAATCCTAAAGCATCCATGATGCCCTGGATGTAATAATGACTCCTCAGTCCTAGCTAATTTGCCATCAGGGAGCTTAGAAAGATCATACTTAATGAGCAAATACTCAAGTAGTAGGCATGTGTTCTTTTTAGACCTATTCTCAGGAGACAGAAGCTAGCTCAAAATAAAAATGTTTGGGGGAAGTAAAAACCTGCGGAATGAAAGCTACTGGCAGAAGAACCAAGTTTTTCCCTTCTCCAGGCCCATGCTTCCACTGCAGCAACCTCTGTGTCACCTCAAAACCCTGCTACAGAGTGGATGATGAGGAGAGAACCCTCAGCTCCTGTCAGTGTAAAACAGTATTCTGGAAGTCTTGACTAAACTATTTTGACTTCTTCCTCAGCATCTTTGGTGTTTTCAATTACATTTCCAAAATAGATGCTCAAATTGCCAGAGGGGATGTTTAAACTTAGAAAGCCGTATTCTAAATGATTTTCTTAATCAAGAACGAGGAAGGAGAAGAGAAAATTCATTAACCTGGAGGAAAACCTAGTGACGATTGCCTGTCCAATATTTTATAATCAACTTCTGCTCAAAGATCCAGAGGAAAATTACTTGTTTCAAATCATCAAGCATACAAAAATATTAAGTAGTCAACTACAATGTAAAGAATATATAGTTTATCTAGCCATGTTCATTTGTTATTTTATGTTTGTTCTATCTAAAAACCTTGAGGAGCATAGAGGAGAAACTAGAATGCATCATTTTACTGATGTCACCCCACTGCATCTGAGGTCTCTCTCTGTGTGTGTTAATAAACATAGATTTTGATTTTTTCCATATGAATAAAAAGCCCAATTTTCTATTACAGATTAAACTGCACAGTTGCTGATGGTGAGAATGTTTATGGTGAAAGATTTTTTTTAAATGGGAATGAATACTATGAAAAGAAAGGGAGAGGATGAAGGTTGGAACAGAAAGACTCAGCAATACAAGACCGCTGCAAGACTTGACAAGACAATGAACAAGACCCAGAAAAACAGATTTTTTTGAATGTGCAAAGGAAGACCCCACATCTTAAAGGATGTGATGGTGAAAGACATGGTCTATACCTGAGTGAGGTAACCCAATCACAAAAGAACACACATGGTATGTACTCACTGATAAGTGGATATTAACCCAAAAGTTCAGAATTCCCAAGATACAACTAACTCACAGACCACATGAAGCTCAAGAAGGAAGACTGAACTGTGGATGCTTCAGTCCTTTTAGAAGGGGAAACAAAAATACTCAAGGGAGGAAATATGGAGACAAAGTGTGGACCAGAGACTGAAGAAAAGGCCATCCAGAGTCTGCCGCACCTGGGGATCCATCCCATGAACAGTCATCAAACCCAGACACTATTGTGGAGGCCAAGAAGTATACTCTGACAAGAGCCTAATAAGCTGTCTCCTGAGAGGCTCTGCCAGAGCATAAAAAATACAGAGGCAGATGCTCATAGCCAACTATTGGACTGAGCATGGGGTCCCCAATGGAGGAGTTAGAGAAAGGACTGAAGGAGTTTACAACCCCATAGGAAGAACAACAATATCAATCAACCAGACACCCCAGAGCTCCCAGGGACTAAGCCACCAACCAAAGAATACACATGGAGTGACCCTGGCTCCAGTCTCATATGTAGCAGAGAATGGCCTTGTTGGGCATCAATTGGAAGGAGGCCCATGGTCTTGTGAAAGCTCGATACCTCAGTGTAAGGGAGTCCCAGGGCAAGGAGGTGGGAGTGGGTGTGTGTGGGAACAATCTCGTAGACTCAAAGGGAAGGAGGATGGGATAAGGGGTTTCCAGGGGAGGGACCTGGAAAGAGGATAACATTTGAAATGTAAATAAAAATATATATACTATAAAGAAAGAGGAAAGGTGTTTGTTCAAACTAAAAAACTGGAAAAATAGAGGTTTGATCAAGAAGTTTTGGCCTGAATTTTGATGCCTGATGCATAAATTAGGAAAAATGATTCTTTTTGTAGTCTCAAGATAAAGATATTTAATCTTAAGCTATCTGCTCATAAACAATCCTGCCACTCAGATCTATAACTCTGCATTTAGCAGACATATACTTCATAAACACCTGCATGTCCATTTGGACTACATTGCTCCATTTGTCCATTGAACTACAGTTGAACGTCCAAGTTATCTAAATAAAACAAAAGCACTTAATGGCAAGATTGTAGAGCAAATATGTAACTTGTAAATCATGGGAAAACATCCAAAAGAGACTCAGAGGTATATTAAACAATGACCTCTTAAGAATTTAAGTCCAGGTATACTAGTGAACAGCTTGAATCCCAACACATGGGAAGGAACGAGAAAGAGGCAGATGGATCTCTATGAGTTTAAGACCAAATTCTTCTATGTAGTAAATTCCAGGGCATCCAGTGATATATAGTGAGACCCATATAACAAAAAGAATGAATAAACAAAAAAACAACAACAACAATAACAAAAAAAAACCCCATACAACTGGGGCCTTCCCAACTGACTCCAGAAATTATTTTATCTGTCCAAGCTATATTTGTTTATACTTCTGAATAATTTTTATACTGATCAGTGCAATGATCTTATGTGAACCAAGATTCATACCCAACACTAACTGACCACATGTATGTATCCGTAGCTCATCTCTAATTTTTATTGAGAACTCTCATAGGGATTATAGTATGAACACGGTCACCTCACCAGCTAAACCTCAAAAGAGACTTTATAAAAGTCAAGGAATGAAAACTAAGTTCCACATGTGGTTCAAACCGAACAAAAAGAAAGACACACATCTGTCTGGAAGAAAACAGAACAGAAAGTGTGAGGCCATATAGAACAACAACAAAGTCTGGAAGATAAAATGAACTCAGTTAATGTCTTTTAAATAATGCCTACCAAGAAAGCTTAAAATTGTGTCACAGTAAAGGAGAAAAGGGTTATTTATAGTTTTTCAATATAATCTTCTTAATCCTAGAATAAGGACATAGGCCAATATAGTTTTATAAGTGACCAAGCTGAGATTCAGGAAGGCTGGACAATCTGTTTGATGTCAGACCTACTAGAGGAGTTAGAATTTAAACCCAGAGATTGACCAACAGTGTAGGACCTGTCATTGGTGTGTGTTTATGTGTGTGTGTGTGTGTGTGTGTGTGTGTGTGTGTGTGTGTGTATGTGTGTGTAATGTATACATATAATTGACTAGTCCATATCAAGTGTAGAATTACCACTATTTTGTTTCTTTTTGAAAGCAGAATTGTTCTTACAGCTATAAAGATATAAGTGTGAGACTCTACAAACTTCAGTCAAGGAGTGCCATTCTGACTGGCCTTGGTAGCACTACCTCCCTGCTCGCTATACCCACAGCATCTCTACCTTCCAAGATGCTTGTTGCCAGAGTTAGCGACCCAGATGGTTGACCACAGCACTCTCTCTCCTGATCAGAGGTGCATTGTCTTTTCAGTTGAAAACTTCACTATGCTTAACAGTAAATGTGTAGCCTCCTTGAAAACGCTTCACTGTCCTAGAATGTCAGGGGAAATGATAAAAGAAGGTTTAAAAATTCTGACTGCAGAAACACATGCATTTCTATCCAGTTTTATGATTGTCACAAAATGAATGATATTTAAGAGCATAAGATGCTTTTTCAGGCATTTCAAGCATACCTGAGCTTTGGCAAAAATCTCATTTTTTTTACCCTGTTTATCAATTGATCCCTGGACATTTATATTTTGTTTCCAAAGCCTTGAAAAGGTCATTTCCTACCCTGATAAAGTTTCATCTCAGGAACCTTGCTTTCTATGTAGCAATGCAAGTAAAAAGTGACCCTGGAAAACTGACACTTATGAAGGGGGAGGTCGGTGTGAATTTCCCTGAGTTCCTTGTGCCGCCTTTTGGCTTTGACATTTGTGTTAGTCTCTGTTCTCAGGTCTCAGCTTCTGAATCTGTTGGTGTGGGATCTTTTAGTGACTTCTACCTTTATAATGTCAATTTGTTCTAAAACAGAAACTTCCAAATAACTCAGTAGATTGAAATGTTTTACAAATATGCTTACAACATTAAAAATTTAGACAGTACATGAAAGTACAAAAATAAACTCAGCCACATTTCCACTCTCTAGAGGCAGCCATCTTGGAAAGTTTCTTTTCATGCTTAACTTTAGTGTCAAAATTTATCAAGTTTGTGATGAATCTGTCAGTACAGTTTTATATATAGCCTTTATACAAAATGACTTTTAAAAAATACCCTTGGATATTTACACTGATAGGAACAATCAGAAATTCTCAGCTCAGCTCAGCTCATAATCTATGCAAGTTTCCATCCTCAGAACATGCTCTTGAGACCCGTAAATGTACTACAGAACAGAACATTAGCATGTGCCAACACAAGCCCTGCCCAGTGCTCTGCATCCTCCTGATGTGCAACCCTGCAGATTGATGGGTCGGGTTTAGAACTTCATATCCATGGGTTCAGGCAGTGTGCATTTTTTCATGTCTATTTTTCTCCTACAACAGTTTTCATGTGAGTTTCCCCTACGATGCTGTATGCAGCAGTGGTTTGTTCTCTTTGTTCTACAAACGCTGCATTTGAGAAATGCTGGATGAGAAGAGTAGCGTCATGGATTCTCTGGAGATCATAAAACTGATTTCTGACACCATACGGGGAAGCAATGGTTCTCAGTATCTCTTAAGAACCTAAACACTAAGGATTAATTGAGAAACATGTTGAAGTTAATACCTTGACCTATCTCTTCAGCATCTATTGAATAATTAATAGCAATAAATGACAATTAATTTCTCAAAGCAGGAACTATACAAAACTTATTTTCATGCCATAACACTCCTGACTTATTTACTCACATAAACAAAGTATCAGAATGATGTTTTCATTGAGGAGGAAGGATAAGAACTATAGTTGACACTACCATACTGGACTCCAGTGATTATGTGTATGTGTATGTGTATGTGTATGTGTATGTGTATGTGTATGTGTATGTGTATGTGTATATGTATACAGGGCTTCCATGAGTTCCTCAGAATGTAGTATTCCAACTTCAAAGGAGCTTGCTTTCTTAGAAGATAAGCAGAAAACAAATTAGCAAACTTTGGAATTAGACACAAAAATAAATGAACTTACAGGAAGTTTCCTTTTCTGGTTATGTCTAGGGTATATTTATAACTCAAAGGGACTTATTAATCTATGAACAAGTTATTTGCTGACAAAGAGCTGCACATGTTAATGGGGTACAATGCAGTGGGTGAGTCAAGGTGTTTTATCCAACACCACCTCAAACATTTATCATTTTGAAGACAAAACACTCTAATCCTGTCTCTTCAATGTTCTGAGTAAGATGACACATTACAATTAGCTATAATAGCCCTACCAGTCATCAAATTCCTGCCTAACTGACTCTGGGACCACTGACCAATACCCCTTTTCCCTGTTCACATGCTCCTCACTACAGCCTCTAGAGGCCACATTGTTATAGTCTACTTCTTTGCATTGTACGATTTCATATATAAGTGAGATCATATGACATTCACCACTCTGTGCTTTCATCATTTAATGTAGTAGCCTGTGTGTCTACTTAGCTTTACACAAATAAAATGGTTTTCTGTAGTTTTCAAAATACTACTTACTGTAACCACTGTCTTTTAAATTCAACAAATGTAATATATCGCTTTACTAAAAGAAAAGACATACCTGTGTGATTGTCACAGTAGAGGCAGAGAAAGAATTTCCAGAAAGGCAACATTCCCTCATGACAAAATTCTCAGTGTATTAGGTCTAAAGAGAAAGTGCCTTAGCCTGATAAAATCCAGACTTGAGGAGTCAAAAGCTTATGTCACACTGACCTTCCTTCTGAGGTAGAAAAGCACATTAAGACAAGCATGCTCACTTCTTACCAGTTTTTTCAGAACAGCCTGGAAGACCAAGGCAGGGCAGTCAGAAACGGGGTCAAGCTGGTCCTTCAGATCACTGATCCTTGGGGAGCATCCTTGTCAGGAAGGATTCTGGAGCCTTACCCTTATTTTTGCAGAATCATCATTTTTTGGCCTAGGGAGGCATAATTTGCATTTTAATCTAAGTAATTCTGATATTAACTGGAACTTGAGAAGCCTTTTAGAGCAGGAGGAGGTAGTATAAACCAAGGCTTAGAAATTAATTCCATCTATGTTGAAATTCTCCTGCTGTTTAAAGGGGTATAAACTGCTCTGACAGTCTGTTTTGTTGTGTATAAAATGTGTTTGTGGTATACATCTCCTATGGTTTCAGTGAATTTTCAGCAAGGGTAATGCCCATGAATTACCCATCAAAATACTTAGTATCAAATTCTTTTTTTTTTCCAGTGAATATCAAAGTCTTCATGAAATTCTTGAAGTCTTGCTTGAACTCTGTATGCATGAGACAGATTCAACTAACTTGATCAGGGAGACTTTCTTCAACAGTTTCAGGCAAATCTAGGAGCCTTTCAGCCTTTGCTCACTGCCTGACATGTGAATGTCAAGAACATGTGACTAGAAAAGCTTAGGGTAACTTTCTTCTGCCATATGTGGAGATGTATATCGTGTAGGCATGTCAAAAAGAGAAGAGAAAAACCGAGGTTCAGAAATAAAGAGAAATGTGAGGAGATTGGTCCTCCCCAAGAGAGCAGGAGAGAAGGTAGGTCCTCCTCAAGAGAGCTGGAGACGTAGGAGAGAAACAATTTAAGTCCAGCCTTTTCTGAGGCCACACAGTCCTCAACGAGCCTGACCTAGCACAACTGTGTCTTCACAGCACCATCTTTCATATATGTACTTCTGAATGGAAACATATTAATTGTAACAAAAATAAACCTTTACTAAGGCAAAAGTCTGCTTCCACACTAACCCAACAAAAGCCCAACTGCCACCATTGTATCAGACCTGGCAGCTGGCATGCTCCTGCCCCATGCAATATTTAAGATGTTCCAATCTTCTTTCATCAGAATCTTTAAAAAGAGAGAAGCCCTGGCCATCTGTACCAGTGAGCACACACACACACACACACAATAGGGGCAATGCAATATTTACACTCTCAGCAGAATCCCATGGAAGCATAAATCTAGCATAAGCTTGTATCTGATTCATGGAGAAATAATCTATCAACTACTATAATAATGAAAAATATGTACTTCCTGAAGTTTAATAATACCAAAGTGGCAAATAAATCTGATAGTTGAACTCTTCTGAGTAGCTTGTTTTGCTAGTACTATAACAAATAATCCCCTTAAAATCAAAGATGTGTAGAGAGGTAGAAAGCGCTAAGGCATCTATCCAGTGTCTGCCCTCCTTCCTGTTTGATAGCTGACCAAATGGAATACTGGGACTTATAAGAATGTAATTTCAACTAATCTATGGGAAGATATTGACTATACAGTCTCTCTCTTTGCTATCACAAAATAGCTGGCAAGAAGCAAGTTAAAGAAGGATGGGTTTGTTTTGGCATACCATTCATGAGAATATTAAAACTCATCATGGCTGGAAAGACATGGTGCAGGAGCAGGCTACTGCTGAGCATGCTGCATTGGCTTTCATAAAGCAGAAAGAAGAGGAAATGAGGCAGAGCTTCCTAATATCCAGGCCTGCCTCAGTGTTCTACCTCCTCCAGCAAGGTTCCACCTCCTAGGTTCCACAAAATTCCCCATGTCAGTTTTGGTGCAGAAACTCAGAGTCACCATTAAGACATTTACCTCCCATTAAGGAAAAATAAATAAAAGCACTTCTCCTTGGAGTATGTTTATCAAGAGCAAGTATGGATTTGAATTTTCTACTTCTCTCTCCCTGGGTCTTTCCTCTTCTCCTGTCTGTCTGTTCAGGTCTGAATTTATCTCTGCCTGAATGTTATGTGTTTGCTCCCATGTCCATGGGTCCCTAACAAGGGCTTTTGCTTTGTATGTATTGAACAACGCTTAAAACATAGCATCTGGATAAGGAATACACTGGAGAATCTAACTATTTTACAGTGGATTAAGTCACTGGCTCCAAATGACCTCAACTGATTGAGATAAAGAACAATACTACAAACATTACTGTAAACAGACTTATCGACCTAAATCCATATTGTATCCAAAATTTAGGGTGGATATTTGTTTTATACAATTGCTTTCAACCAAATTTGTTGCTTTCAACAAATGGCCACCACAACACACACACACATACACACAAATCCACACACACAAACACACACACACAAACCCACACACACACAAACACATATTTACACATACTTTGCTGTCTGTGTCAGGGTCATGGAAGAGTACATATCTTAAGATTACAGCTATGCATTAGCTTAAGTGGTAAACATTGCTTACATTGGAAAGCCAAGGGTATGAACGATTGGTTGTTACATTGTTTTCTGAAAGGCAGGTTAAACTAACTGGATGAGTATACATGAGAATATTAGTCTTTTAAGTGACATCAAGGTGTATTACCAACTTTTGCTATGAGGTCCATCAAAAGTTGCCATAAATAGAATAAAAGCTATTTTCATAATAATTTATTACCACACTCTCCAAACAGCATCAACAATTTGCACTGAGGTGTTCAAACACATCAGAATATATGGTACATTTACATTCAAATCAGAATACATACATCGCATGCTTTGGGAGTGAATGGAAGGCACTCTACCTCTACCCAAACATTCAGGAGGTCCTTAAGAAAAAACACCAAGGTTCTGTTGTTGTAGCTTAGAGTAATTCTAGATAACTCAAAGAAACTCTTCATAGATATTTATAGATATATGTCTGCAAAATTTCCCAAAGGCTCTTTTAGTTCTAAATTTATATTTACTTGTTGTTCTGTATTTTTATTTAAATAGAAGTTAATCTAAGCACCTCAACTATTCACCAATAGTGATAGCTGATGCCAGTACCACATGTAACTTTCTGCTTCTGAGAAAGTGACAACACCAGAAGCCACCTGTCCTTCACTACTCTACAGTTTGTCCCTATAACTCATGGTTTGGGAGAAGAGTTATGAGCAGAGAGGCCATCTACAGATGCTCAGAAATTTTACATAAACATAGCTTAAGAAATCACAGGAGTGGCTTACTGTCTTAATGATCAGTGCCATTGTTTTGGAGTGAGAAGAATAAATCATTGGCAAGATGGTTCTTTGGTGTTTATTCTGTGTATTTCTATAAGTTCTTGAATACCTGGGAAACAGAGTCTAGTTTTACAGTATTCATTCATATTTACATTTATCTTTCACTATAATTCAACATTTCTGGTCAACAGCCACATCATATGTATTATAGTAACACAACATTATCTAAACTAGGAGAGATTATAAGACAAGCTCTGTCTTTCTTATTCAGGAACTACTGTGCTTTTCCCCAGGTAAGAATTTTCCCTCAGGGTTATCTTGGATTTGTCAAATAGATGATTAAAACCTCTTTTCAATTTTGCAAATCAAACTTTCTAAATAATTGGAATGGGGATTCATGGCCATCTGTCTGAGTCATTATCTAGAGTTACTTTAAGCTTTACAACCTTGCATTTACTTATTTTCTAAGCTGTCATGTCTGTGACCCATGAAAACAAGTTTGAAATGGATACTGGAGCCTGGATCATCATGTACTAAGTTGACACTGAACAACACCACCACCACCACCAACAACAAAACAAAAAACTAAAACCAGTTGATCTCAAGAATTTACTATTTCTGAAGCTTTTAGAAAGTTATGGATGACAAATTTCAAAGTTAAATACTATTTCTTCTTGGGAAAGGATCTGCTTTGTTTTAAGCATGCAATAAAATCATGTTCCACACATGTTATTCTACTTTCTTTTTTCAGGATCCTTTGGGAATGAGACTCTGACTACCATATCCGTAGAGGGATGACAGTCGTGGAACATTTACTCCTCACTGCTGCTTGTAAATGATCAGGTCAAGACTTGATTTGCTGTCAATCAGACCTTCACCCAGGAATGTGGATCTTGAGCAGCCACCATGATATAGTTGAGGCTGAAAGACATCACAGTGGAATCCTCGAGTTCATACCACCAGCCTCACTGAGAACATCTTTTACAGGATCTATAGCATCAGCTCTTCTTAGTGTCATGGGAATTATAGTACTTTCTTAATTTTTCTATTTGCCTACCTATTGTTTAAGTTGCCTTGATGCCAGCTGTTCACAGCATTCATATGATAGCTTACATAAACAACATAAAGGGAGAATTATGCATTTGTGTTCATGGCTTCTCTCTGGGCCACAGTGGTGGCATCTATGTAATGTACAGGATCCATCAGATCAAACAGCCTCTTTACATGAATAAAGAGGAAATGTGAATGAAATTACTTACAAAATTTGATAAGGTTTTATTTTAAGTTTTGTGTTAAAGCCAGAAGACTATAAAGGTAAATCAAATTCAGGATTGATTCTGCTCTATTCTGAGCGTCAAAAGTTTTAGGCAATTAGCATAATGTATCCAGTATCTGTACACCATCTATACTGAGATAAGGAACTTAGACAGAAATAGTGGGGAACTGTAAAGGGCAAAACCTGTGACTGTGGATTCTTGCTGTAGTTGTTCTATCAACCATCCTGGCCTCCCCATGCAAGGACAGGCACTCTCTTGTTGGTTTGCTGCTTCTGTAGTCACCCAGTCACCTATCCCAGAACAGCTTCCAGCACATATCTCAAAACACAGAACTCCAACCAATCCATGTTTGACAGAGGCAGGACAGCTGTTGGTAAGTTTGGCATATTTTTAATCTTGGCACTGATATTTACTAGGTTTTGAAGATTTAAAAGCTCTTGCATGCAGCTATGTGCTTTGCCTGAATTCAGGAAAGAGAGACGGTAAGACATGCCCCCTCACTGCCTGCCTCAACATAGGCCTCTTTAACTTTTTTCAGATTGCCAGTCGAAGCCATCATGGGTCTGGCTGGCAGCAGTGCAGTGGATGAAGCCCCACTGGAAACAGGCTGTACCACATAGCTTCACCTCATATCACAGCTACTTCCTCAAGAGTTGTCAGCTAAAGGAGATCTTGTGAGTTTCAACTCTCCTTTCTGGGTTATCAGGAAGAGTTAAAATTTACTGGACAACATGTTTTGCATCTCTTCTCTTCTTTGAACTCCCAGGAGCCCTGTGATGTAATCATGGCAGCTCTGTTTTCAGCTGGAGATGCAGAGACTTTAATGTTCAGAGGAATATAACAGAGGATCTATTTCCCTCTAGCTTCTGGGCTCATCTCAGACAATGTGTGTGTGTAAGTTTACAATGATTTATTATTTTTATTCATGTGCATATATGTGGGTATGTGTACATAGGTGCCAGTGTCCCTGCCTGTGGAAGCCAGAGGTATTGGATCATTGGGATCTGGTTTTACAGGCACTTGTGAGGCACCCAGTGTGAGTTCTGGGAATAAATGCAGAGACTTCCAGTCAGACATTATGCAAAGAATAAGAGTCCTTGGAACACTCAGTCCTGGATGGGATGTCTCCATCAAATCCCTCCCCTCAGAACTCAGACACAAAAGAGTAAGAGGGATTGAGGATACTAAAAATACAAGGCCCTCTAAATCAACATGAGCAAAGCTCATATGAACTCTCAGAGACTCGGTTAACATGCTCATGACCTACATGGGTCTGCACCATGTCCTCTGCATGTATACTATGGCTTCCAGTTTAGTATTTTCATGGGATCTCTAAGTGTGTGAATGAGTGAGTCTTCTACTCTTGGTATCTTTTCCTTCTGTTGGTTTGTCTTGTCCAACTTTTGCAGGACAGTTTTTGTTTTATCTTATGCTTTATTTTGTTGTATTTTTAAAAATAAATGGATGAATGACAACCCATCCTTTCCTGTGTAGGCCAAAAGTAATGGATTCTTGAGATCTGATGTTACAGTACTCATGAGGTACCAAGTGTGGTTTCTGGGAAGAGAACTTGGGTCCTCTGCAAAAGTAGTGTGTGTTCTTAACCAGTGAGCCAGCTTTCCAGCTCCTTCAAGTACTTTATGGATCTCTCTCTCTCCTCTCTCTCTCCATCTCTCTCTCTTTCTCTTTCTCTTACTCTCTTTACACACACAAACACACAAACACAATAAGAAAGGGATAAGCAAGTAACTAATAACTAGAAATAAAGAGATTAAGTGAGTTTTTGTTCTCAGCTTTATGCCAGAGTAACAACTGCAGAGGTGAGCATCCTTAGTAGGAGAAGTCTGGATGTGGCTAGCTAAAGAGGAGACACATCCCCTTTACTGTACCACCATCAGACACTCAGCTTTTGGCTATCATAGTAACATTCAGAACTTTAAAATATTTCACCTTATTATGGAGGAAAGTCTGGAACTTAATTTGTCTCTTCCTTTTTTTCTCTGAAGGGCACAAATTCTATTTAAGATTATGCAGTAAAAAAAAACTATATAAAATAGAAACAAGATTCTTCTAAAATTCTATTGCACCTTACAGTGTTGAGTATGCAGATTTTAAGTAGCTCATTTTCTGCTCGTCAACTAATAGAAAAGATCTAATCAGAACTGCAGGCTATGATAAAACGAGTAGACAAATGCCACTGAAAATGTCCCCAGGAGGTTTTGGCTATGCTTGGCATTGAGTTCTCTTGACACCATGTAATTTCAATCTATTATAATTATTATCACTTACTAACAACCAAACCTTCATCAGAGACTGTGTAAAAATGCCACAGAAATGCCACAGATCTTGAAAGGATGACAAGAGGTAGACCACATGATTTTATTACCTTGAGAAAACAGAGGATGGAAATTTGCCTAAATAAATGGGATCATCAAAAGTGAAATCCAAAAAAAAAAAAAGGAGTGAAATCCAGCCAAATGTGAACCTAAAGCTGACCTTGCTAACTACTGACCTGACCTGATTATCGTCTGTCCTCTGGGGAAAGATCATTTTTCTCGATTCATAAATTATGTCACCTATGGGCTCAATGGCATGCACTTTACAAGTATTCAGATAAATTCCATCCCCCTCACTCTTACTTATCAGGCAATAGAGGAAAATAGAGTTTGAAAATATCCAGCTACATTTGTCAAACATGACTTCTTTTTATGAATGCTGTAGACACAAAGTAGATTTCCACTGATAGCAGCTGAGGAAATGATCAATTCTCCTGCAAACTCACCTTGTACTTAATCTCATTTATTTGCCCTTGTGGATGGTTTAATAGATTTTCTGGGAGCTGAAGTATCCATAATATAAAAGACCAATGGAAGTGAGAAAAGAAAAAGTTGAGGAGCGCAGGCCTTTGGAATATAAGAGTCATATCTTTGTGGTTATAGAAGCTGCATGGTTTCATTAGCTGGAGATGGATGTACTAGATTGAATCCAGAGTTCTTGAATAAGCAATAATTAGTTCCTTATCATAGGTCAGAACACAATCAAGGATTTTTCTTCCACTCTTTGGTGATTTAAAATGTCTTTAGTGTCTTCCGTGTGTACCAGTACAGCTGCATAACCCACACAATTGCATCCCAGTGTCAGAGCCTTCAGGGTGTGTCTCTTGTCTGCCCACTAAATTAACATACAACTTTCTGAGAGCTTCCTCCACACCAGCTTTTATGTAGAGCTAATGGTGAGAAGTTGGGTCTTTTTGCCTGTGTGGCAGATCACTTCACTGACTGATTTGTCTTCATGGCCTGCCCAAGACAGAACTTTAAAAAACATTTCCTCCAGATACTCTGCCCCTTTTACCCCTGTGATTCGAAAGAATACGGTTTCTATTTTGACTGTACTTTCTGTGAGACTGTATCTTCCCTTTCAGAGATCACGTTCCTTCTTTGAAGTGGCAACAGAGTGTATGTAACCATCTTTGGTATCTGAGGACACTGGGCTTGCTTGCAGTGTTCTGGAATTCAGTCAGAGTTTACAGGTTCATTCCGTCGGTGGCGCGGTCACAACACTATACCATGAAACAGTGATGCCATAGTGAGTCTTAAAATACAGATCACGTGAGATGATGGCATTTCCCTTGATTCTACTGGCTTCATTCATGAAAAAGCTGGCTGGTAATCCAGAATGGAAAGATGGAATCTTTGTTCTCTCTTTGGACTCAAAATCCAACCTGGTAGTTCCCGTTCTCACTGGAAAATTTGTAGGTTCAACCACATGATCTCTTTCTTTGGAGGGAATGTTCTGGTCTTTCCTTTGAAACTTCTTCCTCATTCAACATGATATCCACAGTCTTCGTGTGCAGTGGGTTCATCTCTAGCTTCTAGGGATTACAAGTCATGCCACATGGCCTCTTGAGATTTTCACTGCCATTTTACCCACCTGACCACTGTGGTGGAATCAAGAATGGTTCCAGATGCACATGGCCACCTTGACACAGTTCCTCTGTTTTAGGAAAAGGGAATTGTTTCTCTTTGAACTAAACCAAGGTATTAAAAAAAGGTGAGTTCATGGTTTCTACATCTTTATATAAACTATCTATTTTTATCTGAGAGTGATGCTACCAAGGATGGGAAATAAGTCAAGTGATAAAGAAACTACTAGAAGTACACTGGAGATGCTGCGTTGGATCAAGTAGCTACTTCTTTCACTTTTAACTTGCCAGAGTCCCTCCTGATTCAAATGACAATTTACAGACACATAACTGTGGTAAACTAATAAAAGAATTGATATAGCACAAAACCTGCAAAGATTCATTTACCCAGTTTTATTCCAAGCACAGGGAATGCCCTGCCCAGGTTCTGGTGGGTTGAGCCTGGCTTGCATCATGGAAATGAAAGTCATCAGTGCATGCTATGCTTTCTGACAAGAAAGCCCTATCTAATAACTGGCCCAGTGGGATCTCATTATAATGAGTTTGAATGGGAAAACTCAACAGGTGATGTTTGATGGTAAAAACTGAAGATTAAACTATTAAACATTTTACATTTTAAATGGTAGGGGGACTAGGATAGATGTACTGGCTTGTTTTATGTGTCAACTTGACACAGGCTGGAGTTATCACAGAGAAGGGAGTTTCAGTTGGGGAAGTACCTCCATGAGATCCAGCTGTGGGGCATTTTCTCAATTAGTGATCAAGGTGGGTAGGGCCCTTTGTGAATGGTGCCATCTCTGGGCTGGAAGTCTTGGGTTCTATAAGAGAGCAGGCTGAGCAAGCCAGGGGAAGCAAGCCAGTAAGGAACATCCCTCCATGGCCTCTGCGTCAGCTCCTGCTTCCTGACCTGCTTAAGTTCCAGTCCTGACTTCCTCTGGTGTTCAACAGCAATGTGGAAGTAAGCTGAATAAACCCTTTCCTCCCCAACTTGCTTCTTGGTCATGATGTTTTGTACAGGAATAAAAACCCTGACTAAGACAATAGATTTAGTCCCCTTAGACAGAATAAGCATAAAAGAAGGGTAACGATTACATAAGGAAGCAGAACTCAGTCTGAGTAGAGAATATAGTTAGAAAAGAGGAAAAATAAATATAGTCAAGTCATGAGAATGAGAATAAAATTAATAAAATTAATAGAAGGTCATATACATGGTCCAGGAAAGAAACAAAGGGGGTTGAGAGGAGAGAGAGAAAAAGAGAGAAAGAGAGAGAGTGTGTGTGAGAGGGAGAGAGAGAAAGACAAAGAGACAGAAACTTTGAGAAGATACTCAGTATCTCTGACATTCCAAACCTCACTTGCTTCCTTATAGCTTCATTTTGGATTCTTGTACTGGCTAAGGACACTGGCTTCCATATCTGTGGTCCTTTATCACAATCTAAGCTCACGTACATATTAGCTTCCTAATCTTGAGCTAGTCATTAATTCACCATTTTGTTCATCTGTGTAAAGAGAATTATAGTACTACTATTGCCCAGGAGGAATGAAGATAAAGTAATCCATGTAGGAGTCATGATTGTCTCCTGGTGAGCCCTTCATAAATGTTAGCTGTTTCTGCAAACACTGTTTCTTTTTATTCTTTGTTCAAATATATTTGGAGATTCTAGTATTAGCAGGTTGTCCTTGAAGAGTAGTAATAAATGGTAAGTGCAGAAAAATTGCTATGCCAAAGAAGGCCAAATAGAATATCTATTTCAGCAAGATTATATGGTTTTCTCTCTTCCTTATGTATTATACACACACCATCCTAGTAATTCACTTGGTTGAATTGTCTCAATGAAAAATATGTTCCTTGTATCAAATTCATAGCCCACCTTTTGGTCTTCCTTCTTCTTGAGTTCCTTGTGGTTTGTGGGTTCCTGTATTTCAGGGCCAATAAGTGGGAGAGGGTGGAGTGGCAGGCATGAGGAGGGGGGAGGCAACAGGGGTTTGTTTTTGTCCTTTTTGCTTGTTTCTTTGTTTTTTTGGAGGGGAAACTGGGAAAGGAGAAATTTACATGTAAATAAAGAAAATATCTAATAAAAAAATTCATAGCCCAAACTAGAGGCCTGATAGAGAGGAGAAATATAAGAACCCAGAGTTATGCCTCTAGATCTGAATTGTCCACTTCTTGTAGCTCAGTTTTCTCAAATGAGAAATGAATAAAGCACACAGAAAATAGTGTAAGTGGTGAGCCTTTGTGAGACTTATTTAAGGAAACCACCAGCTGCATTCATATAGTTGCTTATCCATCTCTCCTCTGTTGATCTCTTCCTTGTTGTGAGGTAAAAAATAAAAACAAGGATAGTTATCTAATAAATAAGTATTCAATGGATTAAGATGGAAACTAATTGAAAGTATTTCTTAAGAAGAAAAATATTTAAAAGATCCAAATAGCTCCTGTAAGAGACTTTAAAAATGTGCTGCCATATTACATTTCTATCATGGTATTGATTTACTACTGAGATTCATACAAATTCCCTGATCAATTTCTCATCTAAGCAACAAATAAAAATGACATAACTTAACTAGTTATAGAGAAACACATATGTAATAACATGAATCATAAATTTCATTTAATATTTGCACATGCATTAATCCACTCAATCACTTAGCATATCTTTATTTAATTAATACTACATATTTAACTTTATGCCCACACTATTATAGTTATAAAGCACATAGCTTTCAGCAAAACTTGATGTCTGCCTTTCTTGGAATTTATATACCAATGTATTAAAACAAGTCATTTGAAGACCAGGTGTGGTGTCTGGTGGGTGTGGTATCTAGTGACAGGGAGGTGCATTAATTGTATGCAAGTGCAGGAAGATGGTACTGTCCTTTAAACCTTGAATAGATCCTAAAAGCCCACCTGTCAGAGGTTTGGTCCTCAGCTGGTCATTATAGACAATCTATAAAGTCTGAGAAGTGGAAGCTAGTGGATTAGGACACTGTGGGCATGCTATAGAAGGGGATAGTGAGACCCTAGTCCCACCTCTTCCTCTTTATTCTTCCTTTTCATGATCCACTATGTACTGTAGTACTTTGTCACAAGCCCAAAGCAATAACACTCAGCTGACCATGGAATGGAATCTCCAGAACTAAGCAAAAATTAAATCTCTTTAAAAAGCAATGGTGTCTCTGGTATATGTTGTAACACAAATCTACTCTGCCCAGATTTTTATGAGGATCCCTGAAACATGAATATTTCAATTTTCTGGGCCATTTCAATTTTCAGAGCCTAGTATTCTCCTTGTGCTCAGCTGTCTGCCTCAAGAGTCTGAATTAACATGTGACACTTCAGATGACACTGGCTGTCAGAAACAATTGTATCTTAAAGTAAAAAGTGAAGAAAATTCTCAATCAAGCTCCCAAGTAAGTGTGTCAGGTGTAACTGTAATACAAGAGGGGAATTTTCAAAACAGCAGTTAGGGTAGAGCTCAGAACATTGTAGAAATCAACATAATTATTGGTCAAGTAGCTGGCACACTTCCCTTTTGGAAGATCTTCTGTTCTTTCCAGTAAGGCAGAGCACTTTGTCTATATAGCACTGCACAGAACAGTCTAAAGAAATGATCTATTTCAGTTCTGATGTTTTTTTTTTTTTTTTTTTTTGCTAGTTCACAATGCATCTACCCCCTTTTTAGGAAACATACTTTCAATGATAGGAAGCCAATTCTCTCCTACACTGATATGACATGATTTTTAATGGAGCAAGGAACACACATGACTCCTAAAATATGACATCACTACCTTCCTTCACATTAGAGACTGGCCTAGAAATAGGGCCAAGCCAGTATTCTCAAATAACGCTAACCCTAGTCCATAGCCTTGGAAATACAAGAAATACAGCTTTCTGCTTCTGAACTTGAAACTAAGTATAAGACTATGCTAGTCATGTTGGTGGACAATTAGAAGAACCCATTGTGGAAGGAAACCAGCAACAAGCATGGTTTAGTGAGATGTGAAGAGAGATATGACAGATCCCTGTTGGCTAATCTGCTAGAAATATATTCATTCATTCTTAAGAAAAAATCATTACAAAACAGCTTTCTAAATGGAAGAAACTTCCACTTTCCCCTCTTATGGTACAACATTTACTATAAAGCCATATCAGCAAATGGTCATTCACTTCTAGCTTAATGTGGATTCGTGTTTCAGAAAGCATATGCTGCCAAAGTGCTCAGGAGCCTCACATGAGCTGACTCTACTTGGGCCTGGCTTGTGCCTTTATCCTTATGTCACAGTCAATTAAATTGTAAGAGCTTGCACAAGGTGCAACATGTCACATTGTTCAAACACATATGCTTTGGAGCTAGACACCACATCTCAAACACCATCTCAGAAAACAAATGGAATTTGGACAACTTATTCAATCTTCCTAAGCTCCACTGATCTCATAAGTACAGTGGGTATACAAAAAGGCCCATGATACAGGTTGTTGGGAAGATTCAATGATGTGTTAGGAGCAATGAAGGTTAGGAGCAAAGAAGAGTTCCATAGGCTGCTGCTATTTCAACACATACACATTTTGCTTAAAGCTTTTTAGTAATCCAGTTGATTATAACCACACAGTGCATTGCCCTTGAGTGGTGAGGAATGATAGAAGGTTTCTTAGAAATGGCTTCTGAGACTATTGACTATGGATCTGGTTGGAAGCATGCCTACATTCAAAGTTCACTCTTTTTATTTATACTGGAATGGGTCATTAGCAAGGTTGGCTCCTCTATAGCTGGAGAAATCCAAGTGTTATCTCAGTGATGAATGTCTTACAATATAAATACGAATGTCTTAAATGGTAGTGATACACATATGAATATGTATATACACATATATATATATATACACATGTGTGTAAGTTTATCTTACACACACACACACACACACACACACACCCCTGAGTAAAGTACTAGTACTCAGGCATCATAGCGTAGGGAAGGGACAGCAATCCAAGGTTGAAAAATGATGTTTTCATCTTTGTCCCTGCATCTTGACAATATGACAAATGCACTAATCCATAATCTTAGGTGACCAAATGTAGGGACTTCATGAATATGCAACTTAGATATCATGACCCCTCCTGGCCCTCTGTTCTCTTCCCCCACCCCCTGTCCTGTGTCAACTCCTGTTGTAGGACATTTGATCACATTGTGAACCCCAAGATTGTTTTTTACTGAAAAAAAAATCCTGTTTATAGTCGTGGTCTGGCTCAGCCCTTAGTACACACCTTTAATCCCAAACAATGTGGGTAAAGTTAATTTGTACAAGAAAACACCTATCTTTGAAAGTGATATGTAATTAATGAGTGGCAGACAATCAGAGTGATTGTGACAAATCAGAGAAAGATTTGACAGAATAGGATCTGCCCAACTCTCACAGGAAGAGAGAGGAAAGAGCCTACCTAAGAAGGAGCAGCACGTAGAAAGGGAGGGCAGGTTTATCGGGGCAGTTGTACAAAGATATTTGCAGAGAGGTGTAAACAGAGTGAGCCGGAGAACAAGGAGCTGATGATTAGAACCAATTGCGAAAGTTAGTATGAGGCCAAGCAGAGCAATTCAGGAGAAGGGGAGAGAGAAGCTGGATTGAACCAGTCAGCTTGGAGAGGAATTTGAGCCAGAACAGCTGAGATGACCAACTAGAATTCAGAATTCAGAAAGAAAAAGAAAGGGTGAGCTTATTTAGCAGCAAGTCTCACAGGCCAAAATCATTCTAGGCCTAGATAAATTGTATGGAAGCTAGAAGCTTCCAGGACTAGGTCTAGGTTAGTAGCTGAGGCAGTAAGCTTCAGAGATGGCGAATTACACCAGATGAATAAAAGCTACGTTTGCAAGATCAAGATCCCTCTTATCAGAAATACAGCATAAACATAAAGAATCATTACAGCATCACTCATCATCTATTTGTTAGCTACATATGTAAAGCCATGCACCTTTCATTTTGTCTCTAAAATACCTGTTACATAATATTTAAGATGTAACATGACATAAATTAAAATATAAGGAAAACTTTGAGTTCATCTTTGACATTAAAGATAAAACAAAACAAAAATCTCACACCCCCATCAACATAGGGCATATATGTATATGTACACGTGTATGTATATGTATGCATATGTATGTGTATGTGTATATGTGTGTCTCATTTCTTCTTTTATAATCATACAGCCTGAGAACATCAGGATGTGTAGCTAGACAGAGAGCAGAGACTTCCTGGGTTGCAAGAATACAACATTCTTTGTCACATTTTCCTCCACTCCACTATACACTCTGATTTTGCAGTCTTAAGTGTCAAAACATTCTGCAGCCCCTCACCTATGGTAGACCCAACATCTAGACTCAGTAACATCTAAAACCAGCAAAGTATAGGTAGACAGACTTAGAACTTAAGGGCTGTCTGTAGCCAAGCTGCTATCCTCCAATTTTCTAAGTCACTTTTAGACTCTTCAGAAAGCCCAGTGTATCTGCTACTGTGACAAAAACAAACTTTGTCTTGACAAAGCATTATCTTCGGCTGGATTAGCTTTGATCCTTGTTCTATTATAGTTTCTAGAATAAGTATAAGTCATTAGATATTGAAGTTGTCTGACAACACCTTGCTTATACTGTAAGCTTTTGTCTCAGTGGGAGGATGAGAAATGAGCATAGACCTAAGCTTTGGGCCAGTGCTTAAATCAGGGGCAGCATGTTGATTTTAGGATGTCACTGAGCTCTGTAGTCTCTAAATCCTGGTGGGAGGACAGCAAAGTTATGGAGAACCCACTGAGAACATTGAATTCTATCTGACATCAAAATAAATAGAAAATGTTATTAGTCTAGCTTTATAAACTATGCTTCTAGCCAACTTCTTTAGCATCTGAAAGTATTCAATAACATCTATAAAGTCACAGTATAAACTCTGTGTTTAGGCCAATGTTTGGATTATCAGTCTTATAAAAAGCAGTATTTTTTTTTACTTCTGTATGAAAATTATTGCTGATAGTTATTCATCTTATGTAAATGTCCCATGGGCAATAAAAAGTAAGAGACTGGTAAGATTTGTGAGCCCTTAGAGAAACTACTGAACACCTCCAGAGGTAGATATATTTCCACAAGACCACCTCAAATATAATTAAGTATAATTTTGCAGAGACAGTATACAGGCAAGACATTGTGCTAGAAGGATGACAAATTGCTTTTTGTGGTTTTCTTGTAGTACACAACAAGTTCTTGTAAAAGGTGCTTAAAATAGCCATACCTCATTAACATCTGCCTACTTTAATTTAACACTTGTTTATTTAACACCTATGGTGGCCTTTTTGCTATCAAGGCTATAGAGGGGATGCAGCTATGAAAATGAGACTTCTCAAATCCAAGTAACATCCTGTAATGATTATATTCTAAAGGAAGATTGAAATGATTATACTTCAAGAAGAGATGTCATGCACATGCCAGAGAGATGGCTAAGAGCAGAGGACTGGGTTTGGGTTCCTCATACCCACATGGTGACTTTTAGCTGTCCTTCATTCCAGTTCCATGGGATCCAGCATCCTTTTTTAACCTACACAGGCACTGCACATATTCTGTGCACATACATACATGCAAGCAATACACTTATATACATAAAATAAAAATAATAATCAAATGTTTTTAAAAAGTAAACGTATCCTAGAGGGTGCTACAGAGTCTGAGGATGAACAGAGTCATACAGCTGGAGGGTTTCAACAAAACAAAACAAAACAAAAGCAAACAAAACAACAACAACAAAAACACCCCAGGGGTATTTGTGTAACATGCCTCAAAGGATGGACAGAACACTGATGGGTTAGAACAAAAGACACTTTGATTACAAGGGATATCATGAGCTAGGCCTGATGGCACAGGCTTCTAACTGCAACTACTTAGGAACCTGGGGCTGGAGGATCAGTTCAAGGCCTGTTGGGGTTACATAGCAAGTTCAAAGCCATTCTATATACATTACATAGTGACTTCATTGCTTTTCTGAGTTCTTGACAAGACCCTGTTTCCCTGTCTTAAGCTAAAAACTTAGTGGTATTTTGAATATATCTTTTTTATTGTGTGTATATGTGGGGTAGGGCAGGGTGCGCAAGAATTTTGTGCCTGTGTTCACGAAGGTCAGGGTCAGGCACTAGATCTTCCAGAGCTGGCATTATAAGAGGTTGTGAGATACCAGATGTAGCTCTTTGG
Source organism: Mastomys coucha (assembly GCF_008632895.1). NCBI lineage: Eukaryota > Metazoa > Chordata > Mammalia > Rodentia > Muridae > Mastomys > Mastomys coucha. Next base: position 5,609,959 of record NW_022196892.1, on the reverse strand, counting down.
ACCTACAGAAGGCCTTTGCAAAATCAGTATGTGCTCTTAACCACTGAGCAATCTCTCCAGCTCAAGATCACTTTTTACATGGATGAAGGATATGAGCTAACAGCAAGCAGTAGACGTTTCCCTTCTATTCTGGGGAAGGGAGGGTGGGGTTCAACCTTAGTACCAAAACTAAATTATAATGCAAGATATACAGAGATTTGCATTATTACAGTATATGAAAGGGCAAGTATCTAATTTTAGGTAAATTACAGGATATCTGGAAAAAATTAAATATAGTGATAGCATGGAGAAAATGACAGTAATAATAATAATAATAATAATAATAATAATAAGTGACTTAATAACTAATAGTTATTGGTCTGCATGTGATTCTGTCTTTCTATATAATATCATGATATTTTGAGATAGATGTATAGAACTGGAAAAAATAAATCGAGTGTGGTAACACAGGCCGAGAAAGACAAATGGTGTGTCTTCATTCTCATAGGAAGACCTTAGCTTAAAACATTTAGTTTGGTTTTGTTTAACTTGGACCATGAGTGAAAAACAGGACAGTAGAAAGAGGGTACTGTTTGGGGGTTGCATTAGAGAAGAGTGGAGCAGAACACAAGTAAAATGAAAGTAGAGGTGGAATATGGGGGTGGGGTGGGGTGGTGGAAAGTCTTAACCAGAATAATGGTGAGAGCATGGGGGAAATAGAGTAGAGAAAGGGTTAACCTAAAGAAGGGTATAGAGGAAAGCTACCTGGAACCTACATAGTGGATGGAGATGGAAACGTGACTCAGTGGTTAGGAGTGCTTGATGTTCTTCTGAAGAACTGAAGTTCAGCTCTCATACTCATCCTGGGGATCTTAAGCCTAGCTGTAACACTAGCTCCAAGAGATCCGACTCCCTCTTCTGAAGATCTCTCCAGTCTCAAACCAAATGGAAAAATCCCTCACTGCTGGTGAGCTTTCAAAGTACTGGAAGGAGCTAAGGCAGAAGAGACCTCAGTGGTCCCACCAAGCTTCCAGTCCTGCACTCTTGAGTGTCATTTTAGAAGACAGGCAGTTGGTTCAGTGAGGAAGGTACCTGCTGCACAGTCAAGAGGGCCTGCTTGAACCCTCAGCATCTATATGAAATGCTAGATATAATGATACATCTCTGAAAGCCCAGTAGTTAGGGGATGTTGGGGGGACAAGTGGTCTGGGGTGGGGGCTTGCTAACCAGCTAGTCTAATCAAAGTAGCAAACTCGAAGTTCAGCAAGAGATCCTTTCTCAAAAACAAGATGATGACAGGTAAAATAACAACCCATTCCAACACTGACATATAATATACCTACCTCTGTTTTCTTGCTTTAACACTCTCAGATGCCCCAAAATTGTTCCTGTTTCAACTTCTTGTCCTCTGCTCTTTAAAAATTGTAATTAAGTTTTGTAAGTATCCCAGGAAATTTGAAGACTGTAATAATATTTTCAAAGATACTATGAAGATGCAATTAGCCAAATCCTGAAGTATGAAGATTTTACATGATAAATTATCCAGTCTTTTCCACAAAGAGGCAAAGGATGGGTATTGGGGAGGTTACTCAATACTATATTACTTTTAAAATAGTCTATTAAGTCCATTAATGCTGTCCCTGTATGCTCAGACATGGGCCATCAACTGAGACATGGATTATCTATTAGTGGCAACACCAAAGTAGAATGATAACAGTTTCCTCAGCAGCTATCAGTTATCAGTGGCTAGCGGTGGTGCATCCTGTCTGGAATTTTCACTGGCAAGTCTTAGTTAGGCATGTGACAAACAATATCATCTGTGAGTGCATGAGGGAAATAAACCTATGATGTCTAGAAGACAGCACTGCACAGCATCCTTTCTCATCCTTCTGCTCCTACATTCTTTCCACCTCTGCTTCCTTAAGGTTCTCAGGGCCCTGGCAAGAGTTTGATGTAGATATCTTATTTAGGGCTGAAAATTCACTCTTATTTATTTTCAACACTCTGACAAGTTAAAAGTCTCTGCATTGACTACTACCTACTATAGAAAAGAGATTCTCTGGCCAAGGTTTAGGGTAGCTCATGCCTATTCTATGAACAGAAATATAAATATAATTTTTAAAGTACAGCAAAAGCTAAGGGTTAAAGTTTAAATAAAATGGCAAGCAATAAGATAATGAGCTTATGGCAGAGCAGCTGAAACTTGCTCTGCTCTGGGTTTCCTGAGAGTCATTGGTATTTACCTAAAGGTGTCCAGGCTGCAGTGGATCCTCAGTTGTGGGAGCGAACAGCATTCAAGACAGTCAGCTTATACAGGGAAATGTGAGCCAACAGCTCAGGTCCACTATGTCCCTCCAAACTCTTGAAAATGAGTTCCAAGTGTATATGATGCAGTACTCACTAAGTAATCCAGATGGAATCTGAGAATTTCAAAGAACTTTGAGGCATGAGTAATCAAATGGAAGACTCTCAGAGTAGTGAGAAAACAATAACCTACAGAGGAAAATCACAAGGGCTCTAGGTTTCTCCTTTATTTTTTTAAGAATAAATTTTTCATTCTTTTTAAAATTTATTTTTCACAATTTTATACATATATAATGTACTCTGTTAATTAATCTCCCTTCCTTCTGCCAAGGCTCCTTATTCTCGACTAATCTCTCTTCTAATTTCATGTCGTGTGTGTGTGTGTGTGTGTGTGTGTGTGTGTGTGTGTTAGCACTTTTCTATTGCTGTGAAAAAACACTGTGGCCAAATCAGCTAATACAAGAAAGCATTTAGCTTGGAGCTTATAATTAGTCCATGATTATCATGTCAAGAAACATAGAAGTAGGCAGACAGTCACGGCATTGGAGTAGTAGCTGAGAGCTTACAATGCACCTTCAAGTTAGAAGCAGAAGAGCTAACTGAAAATAGTGTGGGCTTTTGAAATCTGAAAGCCAACATCTAGTAATACAGCTACTCCAAAAGGCCATGGCTCCTAATCTTCCCAAATAGATACACCAACTATAAGCATTCAAATATATGATCCTATGGGGGCCATTCTCATTGAAGCTGCCACAGTATGTGTATGTGCATGAGTGCATGAGGCCACTGCATTTTGTTAGGTTTCCTTACATGGGCTTGGGTCAGAGGTTATTTACTTGAGCAAGTAGAAGTTATCAGGGAATATACCACTGAGGACTATGACTCCCCCCATTAACTATTAACTGCTTGTAGCTCCTTGGGGAGTGTAGGGGCTTATGAGTCCCTCCCCATCCATAATGGGGCATTGGTGGGCTTGATCTTGTGCAGTCAACTGTTGTTGCTATAGGCTTATGAGTGCAGAATCCATGTCATGCACCAATGATGTTATTTCACAGCACTTCTGCCCACCGTCCAGCTCTTACACTTCTGCTCCCTTTTCACTACATTCCTTAGCCTTGGAGAGGATGGTGTAGATGCCACTGTTAGAACTAAATACTCAATAGCCTCTAAAATTGATTGTTTTTATTTATTTACTACCACCACTGAATGCACTAGATGTTATCTCAATAATAAAGTTGAGACAACTTGGGTTATGGAATATCTCCAAGGTTATCCAATATTTGCATACTAGGTGCTAACAAATGATTTAAAAAAATACTGTTCATTTTCAAGATAAAAATGCCTTGAGTCTATTTAGGCACAGCTACAGAACAGAAAACCCTGCCCTCTGCTCCCATCTGTTAGTGTAACTATCCTCATGCAATCTAAAGGTTTACAGTATAAAATTACTAACAAAGCTTGCCTAGCCACTGAGGACAGGACAAGTTGTTAAATGGAGCGATAAACTTACTTGCAATCTTTGTTGAGCAATAAACAAATGGCAGATGTCACGTAAGATTGAACCACGCTGCTAACTTGTCCATTGGGTAAAGAGAGGAAGGATCTACATTCACAGTTGTAAAAGTTGTTCTCTGTGCAGTCAGCTTTCTCCACAGTTTGCCTGGGTTGTCATCAACCATGTATAATCCTAAACAAATAAACAAAAAACCAATAAAACAAAAACTAGCCTCAATTTTTGCTATACAGAGTCTCACATAAGGTGGGGGATCCTATTTACTCACAAGAACAGCAAGATGGGAATCACAGAATGACTTCAGTTCACCACAGAAGGGGTGGAATGAAATGAGCCTCTGTAATAGATACTGAGTTCTACACCTATCACAGATTCTATCAGGTAGTTATGTCACCATGAGTGGTTCATCATTTGAACATACACCTCCTATGCCTACAGTACAATTTACTCCCTGCCCCTTATTGTTCCTGGTTGGACTTGCTCCTGTTCTACATCTAAGTACCTTTCTCCTATTCCACTTTTCTGGCTCATGATTGATAAGAGATGTATTCTAGAATGATTTCATTTGTCTCTTCTCATCTTTCCTTCTTAGGTACTTTCAGCCGAGCATACAAGCAAGGACAGAGAAGAGTGCACAACAAGGTGTGGAATGATAAACATTTTTAGAAAGCATACCAAGGGCTTCGGTTTATGAAAGTCAAAAGCAAGTTCTATATTCTGGAGTCCATTCATAGAAGTTAAGGTGGAATGGTGGCCAGAGGTCTACTATGACCTTATAATTATTAAAAAAGGGAGAGGGCGGGAGGAGCTCAGTGATCAATAACCAAACTGTAAAAACATTGTCTCTGGGTCTCCTGTGCAGAAACCATTCAGAATGGCCTTTCTCATCTCAAGCATTCATTCACTTATTTATTAAACATCAACTGACCATCTGCCTTGTCTATGAAAGATCCTCTGCCAAGAAAGATAAATAAGACTCAACCAAACAAAGCCTAACACAGAGAGATCTCAGGACTCTAGAAATAACTTCACAAATGAATATAAAGGTAAAAGCATGACACCACAACTGACTTGGAAATCCAGGCAACTTCTGAGCACAGGCTGATGAACATAGTCAGGGCATGAGATGAAAAAGTTCCTCAAAGCTCCTGGAGGTGAAGACACAGTGCATATACCTCAGAAGTGGAAGAAAGGTCTGCATTAGGAGCTGTCAGGGCTTCATCATAGAAGTAAGATAACATGGTAAGAAACTTATTTTCTTTTCACTACTTCTGAAATATAAATTCAATCAACAAACACCATTCTAGTACTCTGAGAAAGCAGAAAAGCAGACTAGAAATAAGGCTGGATGAAAAGTTAAGCAAAAAGAAAAACGGGTATGCCCCTACCTTTCCTGCATGTGTCTGCAGAGATGTCCCGTGACGCCTGTATCTCTGCCCAGACTATTCCTACTCCACACTCACAGCCTGTTAATGGAGGCAAGTCCTTAATTACTCTAGGCTTGACTTAGTGCATGAGGACATGGTTATTTTCTTAACCAAAATTCTAATAGAGCCCTGCCATTCAAACTACTATGAACCTATGATCAAATACAACCTGTCTCAACAATTCAATCTGAGCGACCCAAATAGCAAGCACCTAGGTTTCCACATCTTTGGTTATTTTCTCCTTTATAATATAGAGAATAAAAAATATCACTGAGAGATAGGACAATGAACAAGTTAGGAAATATGAGGATAGGACATGAGAGGAGGCTATTGGGCAGCTCAAGGTGGATGGCAAACACATAGCATTTAACATGAGAGTTAAGGCCTTTTCAATAAAAATCTGTCTCTAGAATGCTCTTGATATGATTGGTAGTATCTCCAATCTGGCAGGAATTGGAGTGACAGCAGTAACTGAAACCAATCCAAGTGAGTACTGATCATGTCAAACCGAGCTCTGCCACACTGAGGCTATTCAGCTATAACAGGACTGAACTCTTTGCAGAGGTCATACAGTAGAGCAATGTAGAGATCAGACCAGTACCTCTCACCAAGTGTTATGTTTTTGTATGTAAGTAGCCCACAATGTTCTGACCATGGAAAAGGATGGATTGTCATTTGAGAGTGTGGAAGGAAATATTAGTCTATTGAACATATAGCTCTGATAACAACTTTCAAATATTAAAAGAATATGTTTTCCACTTTTTTTGTGTGCAGAGCACTGTAGCATCTACCAGTGTGATACATCTCATCTAGTTTTAGTATTTTATTTTAAATTTTTATGGCACTTAGCTTATTTGCTTTGGAGAGGAGTACATAGGTAGCACATAGGTACCGCGGCAGGCCTGTGGAGTCAGTGGACTTGGAAGTGAGTTCTTCCCTTCTACAGTGTGGAAGGGCCTGCCTCATGTGCTCAGACTTGGCAATGAGTACTCTGACTCACTGGGTGATTTTGCTAGCCTTAGTTTTAGTTATATCTTAAATTCAGTAAGGAAACAAACAAACAAACAAGTAGGAACTCAAGTCCTGAATGGTAAAAATTTACTGTGCAGTACTCCTATGAGTCTTTATTTTCATCTACAAGTGTGCCTTCCTCCTAGTGGCCCTGGGAAGAAATTTATCTTAGTCAATTATAACCAATTCATTATAAAGGAGCAGGAGACCAGGAGAGAAGTCTGGTAAAAGAATGAGGAAACTCTACACTTTGAGTAATATTACCTTTGTTCCTAAATATACCTTATTTAATTGCAAGTTTATGTTATTTTAATGACTATATCCAGCAACAAGCTTGCAAATGTTCTAAAAGTTTAACTTCATCCCTTACAAGTTAGTATGGACTGACTTTATCACACCACCTCTATCCTCTACCTGCTTTAAAGATGATTTTCATTTTAGGATTTAACAGAATCTAATATCAGGGCATGTATTTTGTACTTTATGCCTTGTTCCTTATATACCAATGTGATAGATGCTCAAGAGGACAACAGCCTAGCTATTTTCTGTTATATTTCCAGCACCCAGGGTAGTTGCTGGCATCATGCAACATGCTTAATAATAACTCCCAGTAATTATGTAAGAAGACAGACAGAGTGAGCTACAACAAAGAAAAACTGTCCTTATTAGAAATTGTGATACTTTGTCCACAGGTGGAGGGCTGTCTTTGTTTCACAACTCCCCATGAGAAGATGGAGTGTTGTTTTTTTTTAAGAGTCATTCTCAAATGAGATTGTCTACAATGGTTTCTGACGCAGGAGTCACCGTTCTGTGTTCTGTATATTTAACATATAGTTTAGATGGCTGATTCTGGTAATTAAGTGTCTCTCTAGAAACACCACAGTTAATAGATAGAGTTTTAGGGCTGAATCATGTCTCTGCCCTCAGCTGACTGTGTGATTTTAGATAAATTCTTATTATACCTGGCTCACATAGTTCAACGCCTACATAGGTTATGATGAAGTGTAAGTGAGTCAGCTCATGTCAAGTTCTCAGATTCAAGCCTGGCAAGTCGTGAATTGACCGTGAGTTAGGGTTACTGCTTTGTCCTTGAACATCACATTAGCCAAAGCCCCAGAAATGTATAGCTTCAGGGGCCTGGAATAAGCTCATAATGCAAAGGAAAAGTCAAATGATGAGACGCAATTATTACTCCAATCCCCAAGAGTTACTAGCATGCTAGTGACCGAAATTTAGTATTTATATAAATCTGTGCCATGTTGTACAGGTTCTCGGCTCCTCCCCCAAAATAACAGATACTCTCCAAACCTCACCATAAGAAAAGCTTTGCAGGAGCTGTTACAATTCTGCAATGCATAAAGAAATCTCAAGTGACAGGCAACTTCCAAATGATTTCTCCAAACTGCGAGGAAAATGGGCCATTTCCACTTCAAATCCTTCTCCAGTCAAGTAAAACCAATTCTAAAACAGAAACAGAGGTCATCAGGGGAAAAAAATCTAAAGGCACTGTTATGATCAAACTAGAGACAGTTGCCTAAATGTCCTCTATCCTTCAAACCATTGCCTCTGGAGAACTCTGTTCACAAATTGAAGCTGTAAGATGCCACATCTCAAACAATGCTGCTGAGCTGCACACAGAATCTCAGACAATGCTGCTGAGCTGCACATAGATTATTTTAATTTTATAAGTGAAATCAGGATCCTTTTTTCCTGCTATTTATTTTTTTCTTAATCCAGAATTCTATTTTTGAGGGTCTTCTTCATTAAACCATATAATTATTATTATTCATTTTATTCATGCCTAGTTTTCCTTTGTATGAATATATTCAATCAGTATTTCTTTTTGATAAAAAAGAGCTATGCCCCATATTGTATTAACTACAGATAGTATTGGCATGATTTTTATTTTGCATATGTGTATGTCAATGTTGTACAGAAAAGCCAGAGAATAATGAAACCAGACTGCAACTGTGGTTCCTTGTGGAGGAAAAGTAAGGAAACTTGTGTCAGGGAGAGGGATACAGAGCCACAGAAGATATGATAGTGTTCATTTTCCTTAAGATGAGTGTGTACACAGGGTTTATTGTGTATACACACACACACACACACACACACACATATCCTAATAGATATATGCATATATATGTTTTTATTTTGGTATAATTTCAAAATAATTCACACTTTGTTGTAGTACCCTATGATTTAGAGAGAGCCTATTTACCCTTCTCTAGATTTCTGCCATGGGTATCATCTTATGTTACTATATAAGCAAAAATTGCAATACAAAAATTGATATTGAGAGCCTAGAGCCTTAATTCAGGTCTCATCAGTTTTCCATGTGCATGCACATACTTCTATGAGAGCTTACACCATGTGTTGGTTTACCTAACTACTGCAGAATTTGCCATTGAGAAAAAAATATCCAGGATCCTATGCCACAGTGCTACATACACAAATACCACCAGGAGAGAGCTAGTCTCCTAGGACTGTCAACACACCTGAAAGCACACATAAGACAAGCACTTCTTTTGAAATTCCTGGCCTAAGAAGGACCCTCTCTGAGACATCAGGACACAGGAACCAAGGAACAACTGGGGACAGGATCTTTCTGATTTCTGTCTGCACCCCAGTGCTGACCCTGTACTACATCTCTGCATACCTAAATTTTTCCCAGGGAGAACAGGTTTTCCAGAAGTACTGACACAAAGGCTTGCAGGATAGACAAGCCACAGTCAGAGACAGCAAAACAAGCTAACACCAGAGATAACCAGATGGCAAAAGGCAAGGGCAAGAACATAAGCAACAGAAACCAAGGCTACTTGGCATCATCAGAACCCAGTTCTCCCATCACAGCGAGCCCTGGTTACCCCAACACACCAGAAAAGCAAATGATGATTTAAAATCACATCTTATGATGATGATAGAGGATAAGGACATAGATAAATCCTTTAAAGAAATATGAGAGAACACATGTAAGCAGGTAGAAGCCCTTAAAGAGGAAACAAAAAAATCCCTCAAAGAATTACAGGAAAAGATAACCAAACAGGTGAAGAAACTGAACAAAACCATCCAGGATCTAAAAATGGAAATAGAAACAATTAAATAAAATCACAAAGGGAGACAACTCTGGAGATAGAAAACCTTGCAAAGAGATCAGGCATCACAGATGCAAGCATCATCAACAGAATACAA
>NW_022196892.1:5560775-5600523 GCF_008632895.1 Mastomys coucha | reverse complement strand
GAAGAGAGTGAAGATTCCCAATTTAAAGGGACAGTAAATATCTTCAACAAAATTATAGATGAAAACTTCCCTAACCTAAAGAAAGAGATGCACACAAACTTACAAGAAGCCTGCAGAACTCTAAATAGACTGGACCAGAAAAGAAATTCCTCCTGTCACATAATATAGTCAAAACACCAAATGCACAAAACAAAGAAAGAATATTAAAAGCAGTAAGGGAAAAATGGCCAAATAACATATAAATGCGGACCTATTGGAATTATACCAGAGTCTCTTCTGGTGAGTCTCTTCTCACTAGAGACTATGAAAGTTAGAAGATCCTGGACAGAGCTCAAACAGACTCTAAGAGAACACAAATGACAGCCCAGACTACTATATACATCAAAATTCTCAATTATTGTAGATGGAGAAAACAAGATATTCCATGACAAACCCAAATTTACATAATATCTTTCCACAAACCTAGCCCTACAAATGATAATAGATGGAAAACACCAATACAAAGAGGAAAACTACACCCTAGGAAAAGTAAAAAAGTAATCTTCTTTCAACAAACCCAAATAGAAGATAGCCAAAACCAAATAGAAGATAAAAAATATCAAAAATAATAGCAAGCAACAATCACTATTCCTTAATATCTCTTCACATGATGGACCCAATAAAAAGACATGGACTAACAGACTGGATGCATAAACAGGACCCACCATTTTGCTGAATATAGGAAATGCACCTTAGTGTTTCAAAGACAAACACTACCTCAGAGTAAAGGGCTGGAAAACAATTTTCTGAGCAAATAGTTCCAAGAAACAAGCTGAAGTAGACATTCTAATACTGGATAAAACCAACTTTCAACCAAAAGTCATCAAAAAAGATAAGGAATGATATTTCAGTCTCATGAAAGGAAAAATCTACCAAGAAGAACTCTCAATTCTGAATATCTATGCTACAGATACAAGAGTACCCACATTCATAAAAGAAACTTTACTAAAGCTCAAAGCACACATTGCACCTCAGAAAATAATGATGGGAGACTTCAACACCCCACTCTCATCAATGGACAGATCTTGGAAACACAAACTAAACAGAGACTTGGTGAATCTAACAGAAGTAATGGACCAAATCAATCTAACGGATATTTATAGAACATTTCATCATAAATCAAAAGAATATACCTTCTTCTCAGCACCTCATGATACCTTCGCCAAAACTAACCATATAATTGGTCACAAAACAGACCTCAATAGATACAAGAAGATTGAAATAATCCCATGCCTCTGATCAGATCACTACAGATTAAGGCTGGTTTTCAATAGCTATAAAACAATAGAAAGCCACATACAATGGATGCTGAACAATGCTTTACTCAGTGATAACTTGGTCAAGGAAGAAATAAATAAAAAATTAAAAACTTTTTAAAGTTTAATAAAAATTAAGGTACAACATACCCAAACTTATGAGATATAATGGAAGCAGTGGTAAGAGGAAAACTCATAGCTCTGGGTGCCTCAAAAAAAAGAAACTGAAGAGAGCATACACTAGAGGCTTAATAGCACACCTGAAAACTCTAGAACAAAAAGAAGCAAATACTCCCTGGAGGTTGGAAATAATCAAACTCAGGGTTGAAATCGGCCAAATAGCAACAAAAAGAACTATACAAAGAATCTACAAAACCAGGAGTTGGTTCTTTGAGAAAATCAACAAGATAGATAAACCCTTATCCAGACTAACCAGAAGGAACAGAGACAGTATCCAAATTAACAAAATCAAAAATGAAAAGGGAGATGTAACAATAGAAACTGAAGAAATTCAAAAAATCATCAGATCCTACTACAAAAGCCTATACTCAACACAACTGGAAAATCTGGATTAAATGGACAATTTTCTAGACAGATACCAAATACCGAAGTTAAATCAGGATCAGATAAACCATCTAAACAGTCTCATAACCCCTAAAGAAATAGAAGCAGTCATTAAAAGTCTCCTAACAACAACAACAAAAAAAAGCCCAGGACCAGATGGGTTTAGTGCAGAATTCTATTAGACCTTCAAAGAAGACCTAATACCAATACTCTTTAAACTATTCCACAAAATAGAAGCAAAAGGAACACTACCCAATGCATTCTATGAAGCCACAGTTACACTGATACCAAAACCTCACAAAGACCCAACAAAGAAAGAGAACTTCAGACCAAATTTCCCTATGAAAATCAATGCAAAAGTACTCAATAAAATTCTCGCAAATCGAATCCAAGAACACATGAAAACAATATACAGACTCAATGTAATCCCCATCAAAATTCCAACTCAATTCTTCATAGAATTAGAAAGAGTAATTCTCAAATTCATTTGGAATAACAAAAAACCCAGGATAGCCAAAATTATTCTCAACAACAAAAGAACTTCTGGGGGAATCACCATTCCTGACCTCAAACTGTATTACAGAACAATAGTGATACAAACTGCATGGTATTGTTGCAGTAACAGGCAGGTAGATCTAATAGAATAGAGTTGAAGACCCAGAAATGAACCTGATAGATAAACTCTTAGTCAGACTAACCAGAAGGCACAGAGACAGTATCCAAATTAACAAAATCAGAAATGAAAAGGGAGATATAACAACAGAAAAGATCTTTACCAATTCTACATCTGATAAAGGGCTAATATCCAGTATATACAAAGAACTGAAGAAATTAGATTCCAGAGAACCAAATAATGAAATAGATTTGAAAACCCAGAGATGAACCCACACACCTATGGTCACTTGATCTTTGATAAAGGAGCTAAAACCTCCTTTGGAAAAAAGACAGAATTTTCAACAAATGGTGCCAGTTCAACTGGCAGTCAGCATGTAGAAAATTGCAAATTGACCCATTGTTATCTCCTTGTACAAAGCTCAATTCCAAGTGGATTAAGGACCTCCACATAAAACCAATTACACTGAAACTAATAGAAGAGAAAGTAGGGAAAAGTCTCTAACACATGGGCACAGGGGAAAAAGTTCCTGAACAGAACAGCAGTGGCTTATGCTCTAAGATCAAGAATCAACAAATGGAACCTCATAAAATTGAAAGGTTTCTGTAAGGCAAAGGACACTGTCAGTAGGACAAAATGGCAACCAGCAGGTTAGTAAAAGATCTTTAGCAATCCTACATCCGATAGAGGGCTAATATCCAATATGTACAAAGAACTCAAGAAATTAGACTCCAGAGAACCAAATAACCCTATTAAAAATGGGGAACAGAGCTAAGCAGAGAATTCTCAACTGAGGAACTCCAATGGCTGAGAAACACCTCAAGAAATGTTCAACATTCTTAGTCATCAGGGAAATGAAAATCAAAACAACCCTGTGATTCCACCTCACACCAGTCAAAATGGCTAAGATCAAAAACTCAGGTGACAGGAGGTGCTGTCAAGGATGTGGAGAAAGAGGAATACTCCTCCATTGCTGGTGGGATTGCAAGCTGTTACAACCACTCTGGATATCAGTCTGGCAGTTCCTCAGAAAATCGGACATAGTACTACCTGAGGACCCAGCTATGCCAGTATTGTGCATATACCAAGAAGATGCTCCAATATGTAATTAAGCACACATGCTCCACTATGTTCATAGCAGTCTTATTTATAATAGCCAGAAGCTGGAAAGAACCCAGATGTCCCTCAACAGAGGAATAGATACAGAAAATGTGGTACATTTACACAATGGAATATTACTCAGCTGTTAAAAACAACAACTTCAGGAAATTCGCAAGCAAATAGATGGAACTTGAGAATAATATCCTGAGTGAGGTGACTTAGTCACAAAGGAACACACATGGCATGTACTCACGGATAAGTGGATATTAGCCCAAAAGTTCAGAATACCCAAGATTCAATTCACTGACCATATGAAGCCTAAGAAGGAAGACCAAAATGTGGATGCTTCAGTGCTTATTAGAAAGGTAAACAAAATACTCACAGAAGGAAATATGGAGACAAAATGTGGAGCAGAGACTAAAGGAAAGGCCATCCAGAGACTGCCCCTCCTGGGGATCCATCCCATATACAGCCCAGACATTATTGTAGATTCGGAGAAGTGCTTGCTGATGGAAGCCTGATATGGCTGACTCCTGAGAGGCTCTGCCACAGCCTGACAAATACAGAGGTGGAAGCTAGCAGCAAATCATTGGACTGAGCTTGGGGGACACTGATGGAGGAGTTGGAGAAGGGACTGAAAGAGATTAAGGGGTTTGTAGTCCTATGGAGGGAGCAACAGTGTCAACAGGCTAGATCCCCCGGAGCTCCCAGGGACTGTTCCACCAACCAAAGAATACACATAGAGTAACCCATGGCACTGGTAACATAGGTGTAAGAGGGTGGCCTTGTTGGACAGCAATGGGAGGAAAGGCCCTTGGTTTGAGGATGTTCAATATATCAGTGTAGGGGAATGCCAGGGCCAGGGGATGGAAGTGGGTGGGTGGGTGAGCACCCTCATAGAGGCAGGGGAAGAGAGGATCGGGTAGCGGGGTTCCAAGGGGGAGACCTGGAAAGGGGAAAACATTTGAAATATAAATAAGGAAAATATCCAATGGAAAAAAGAATTTAAAAATATTTATGATGGACATGTTAAAGAAATATGAATATTTAAGAAGAAATATATCATAAATTTGTATAGAAAAAAAGAAAAAGAAAAAAATCTCCGTATTAATGTTCCATAACCATAGCCACTTTCTCCTCTTCTCCTGTTCGTGATCCCAAACAAGGAGTGATATGGTCTACAATTCTACATTATGATCATCTCAAGAATGTTTTATAATGTGGCAGGAAGGCAGAAGGGAAGACTAGATAGTGGGAAGAAGGAGGGACCAGGTTATAATCAATCCTGCCTTTGGGCAGCTGCAGGTAGCAGTAGATGACTGTCCCAAAATGAACTCAATGGTGGCCTGGAGGTTCTTTGTTTCATAATATTCAGTCAGGACTTTTTTTTTTTTTTTGAACCACATGCCTTCCATTTTTGTGTTTGTATGGGATTCCTGTGTGTGCATGTGTGTACATCTGCATCTAAATGTGTTTCTTGTGGGTTTTTTTTTTAGCTCTTTTCTCCTGTTTATTCTGATTTGTTTTCAGTTCATTTTATTATTAGTCCTTTAGATGCCTGTTTGTTTTCTAATGAGAGGCAGAAATGGTTTGGTTCCAAATGGGAAGGGATGCAGGAATTGGGGGAGGGAAAACTGTAATCAGAATATCTAGCATGAAAAAACTATTTTCAATAAAAATAGAAAAAAATAACAAGTTATGAAAATATGTATAAAATGCTATAGTGAAACCCATTACTTGTAGGTTAATTTTGTATGTGCTTCTCTGTGTGCTTATATGTGTGTATATGTATGTGTATGTGTGTGTGCGTGTATCCATGACTTACTGTAAATCCCTCTGCTCACCATGTTGTTTTGTGTACTCAAAGTCAGCTCTCTTGTATTACTAAATATTGTTATGAGTATGTATGACCAAGACTTCCAGACATTCTTACTTTTAGAAAAACACATTTTAAAACAGAAATAATGAATAATTGATTATGTAGGAATATGTGAACAACAAATAACTATATATTCTTTGGAGTGTAACTCAATTTTAACATGCAATATAGTCAATATATCATATGGAATGTTCCTTAAAGTCCAACAGAAATACAGAAGTAAGTAGAGTTTACTCAACTGAGTTCACTCTCTGAATAAGGATGGACCAGTAAACATATAGGTTAGAAGCCTTCCTACAATGTGAAAACATTGATAAGACATGAAAACCAAGGGAAGACAAAGTTCTCTGAAGTTATGTCAATGCATCATTTTGATTTGCTCATACAAGAACTCATCTATCCATTCACTATGCATGTCCTAAGGGTCTAGTGTGCACCAGAACGTGGATCTAACTTCTCTTTTTAGTAGCTAAGAGCCTAATGCAAGACAATCATCCAAACATTTGCAGTTACCCTGCACCAGTTTTAGCAAGCACTGGTATTTCCCCTTATTGAGAGAAAAGCAAGGCATGAAGGAGAGAAGCTGTCTATTGGGTCACATAGATGAAGCTATGGGTCATATGCAGCATCAATGCAACAAAACAATGCAGGTAAGGGCTGAAGAGATGGCTCAGCTGGTAATGTATTTGTCTTGAAAATACAAAGACCTGAGTTCAGACCTAAGAACATTTGGCAAAAAGCTGGACATGATGACCTGTGCCTGTAATCCTAGCACTAGGGAAGTGGGACCGAGTGGACAGGCAAGCTTCCTAATTGGTGAGCTCTTGTTCTGAAGAAAGACCATGACTCAAACAAACAAAAACACCAAAACCAAACAAGATAGATAGCTCATGAAAAGCAATAGCCAAGATTATCCTCTGGCCTGGACATCACCTGCCACATACACAATATACTGATAAAATTCCCATAGAGAAGTAGTTTTAAAGACGTGCTTCTAAACCCAGGTTTTCTGGAGAAGGCTGACATTTCCATCATTTTTTATAGTCCCAGGAGATTCTCAAGTGTGGACTCTTAGCCACTGGACTGTATTTTTCTTAGTTGGTTGTTGGAAATAGGTTTCGTTTAATGGCACATGGAAACTTAGCTTGGGCTGCTTTATTGAATGGAAGGAATGAACAAGGTAGCACAAACTCTTAGGTAGTTTCTTTCTCCATTGCCTTTTTGTTTTTGTTTTTGTTTTTGTTTGTTTTTAACTCTTTTTCAATAACATAAAGAAATGGCCTTGCTCATTCCTTTACTTGGGGTACCAGGCTAGCCCAGTGTCTGAGAGGTAGACATGGAAATAAAGATTCCAGGGTAGCAATGATAACAAGTGGAAACTCGAGGTTATTTAGAACAAAGCCTTCCCTGGTGCTTGATATCTCTGTCCTTGTTCCTTTCTAGCTGCGCCTGGTCCAGAAAGGGACACTCTACATCTAGATGGACTGTGCAGAGAAGACATGTGGAGCTGAATTAGTAACTTTTCTCATTGCTATGATAAAATAACTGACAAGAGCAACTTAAATATGCAATCGTTTATTTTGCCTCACAGATCAAGGGTGTTCGAGGCTAAAACTGAAATAGAAACACAAAGAAACACTCTTTACCAGCTTAGTCTCTGGCTTGCTCAGCTTCTCCCCCAGGGATGGTACCTGGGTGGGCTGAATCATCACATATCAATTTGCAATAAAAAGAAAAACACCTCACAAGCATGCCCACAGACTAGTGTGATGCATGCAATTCTTCACTTGAGGCTTCCTCTTCCAAGATGACTTTAGGAGGTCTTGGAGGCAGGACCAGGGGATACATTACATCTGTAGTCTGGAGGCAGACAAATGAGGAATTTTGGTGGTACTCAGTTCACTTTCTTCTTTTGTTAAGCTCTGGATATGAAATGGTTCCATGACTATTTAGGGTAGGTCTTCTAACTATAGTTAACCTAATCGAGATATGTCTCACATACATGCCCAATGTTTGTTCCCATGAGAGTTCGAGGCCTATCAAATGAATATTAATGATTACAGATGAGTTTGCTTTTAAATCACTTCTAAGTCTGCTGAGTAACTCAGTGACAGCTGTAATGATGTCTGCAAGGGACAGACACAGACAGAGAGAAAGGGCCCAGGCCATCTGCTCTGCAAATCAGCCTGTCACAAAGTATCAAGCCCCACAGCAGAAAACCCAACTTATTTCTGCATTCTTGGTGAGAAGATTCTCCTCCAAATACACATTTTTGTTTTAAAACAGTATTTCTTCTCAAATACAGAGGAAAATGTCAAGGTACAAAAAACAATATGTAGTTCAGCCAAGATCATTATCAGATGGAAATGATGACATAACTCATATATCACGTGTTAACCTAAGGCATTACACTGACTGCCTATAGATGTGAGCCAGAAAATGAAAGAAGTGTTGCTTCCAACATTGCCTTCAAAAGATGAAGAAACAACTATTCTGAGATGCGGTAAAGCTGTTTAAGATCAGATGGGGACTAAAAGCCCTGGTCTCTGAACTTCTAACACATCTTGAGCTCTGCCAGTGACTTTCAAATCTGGCTAACATTAATATTACTAGGGGGTTCTTAGAATCACCACAGGAAAAAAAAAGCAAAATTCTCTGGTCCCAAGCACTCACACACAAGCTGATAGGTTATAAGGCCTGGTTATCAATGTTTTTCTCCCCTGAGCAATTTTAAACTGAAGTCCAAGATTGAGAAACACTGAGGGACACTAAACAATGTTAAAGTAGGGTCAAAGAATTTGTATTTACAGTGTTAGCATATGAAGCTTACACTACTGGTTAAAATTGTCCAGATTAAAATTCTAATTCTTTAGCTGAGGAGTTAGCTCTGTTGGTGTGGAATGCTTGACTCGCATGCACAGTGCACATGGTTACATCTCCAACACTAAACAATCCAAGTTCATGCCTGTAAGCCTGCTTGAAAAACAGAAGAATCAGTTCAAGATCATCTTCAGCAACATAGCAAGTTCCAGGTCAGCTGGACCAAATAAGACCTTGTCCCCAAACCAAAAACAAGTAGAGACTAGAGAGATGGCTCAGCAGTTTAGAGTACACATTGCTCTTACAGAGAATCTGAGTTCAGTTCCCAGAATTCATGTTTCTTGGCTGACATCATCTATAACTCTAGCTCCAGGTGATCCATCACTTTTTTCTGGCCTTCAAAGGCACCTGCATACACATGCATATACTTATACATGGACACATATTTACACATAATTAAGCATAAAATATCAATAAATCATAAAACCACCAAACCAATAAAATCTGCTGCCTTCTTACTAAGAAAATGATGGGAGAATTATGTAATGGAGTTTATTCTCTCCATTCATCTTGACCTCAAGGAAACATCTAGGGATATTTTTCATTTACCTAGCTGACAGCCTGTCAAAACACGGCTTCTTGTGGACTGAGGTCTGGACATTGCTAAATGTCTGCAACGCAGATTCCCCACAGCAAATAATTTCCTATCCCAGTGTCAGGAGTGCCAAGGTAGAGAAACTGTGCTCCATGACACTAGTTCTCCCTACTGCAGCTTGAAATACTAAAGATTCTTTTAAAAAAGAAACAGAGGGAAATACCTTTCTTAAATCAGAAGGGATATGAGTCTCCTCAGTGACAGGGAAATCAGAGCAGATACCTGTGTATCGTAACTAGGGAGGGTGTATTGCCTGTGGAAATTTTAAACACATCAATAAACTACACAGACATTATTTGGGGTTTTAAAATTATTATTATCAAATATAAGAAATACTTTACAATGTTATTACCCAAATAACTTCTTCTCCCTCCAGGGCATTTCATTTCCATAGCCCCTGTCACCCCTATACCTCTGTATATGGCAACTTCCTAAGAATGAGATGCTGAAGTGTCTAATATAGGCAAAGCACACCAACCCTCCTGAGAACTATCAAAGGCTTTTGCAGGCGGTTTTGTTTGTTTTCCCATTCGTTTGCTTGTTTTGAGACAGGATCTTGTGTGTCACAGTACGAGCTCAATGGAGCTATGTAGTTAAGAATGATCTTGAAGTTTTGATTTTCCTGCCTTTATTCTGCTCTCCCAAGTAAATGATAAGAGCAACATATGCCAAGTTAATTGGGTGTTGTGGACTGAGCCCAGGTCTGCATGCATTCAGAAAGAAGAATTCTAACAACTGAGCTATATCCCCAGCACAAAGGATGTTATTATGTTCATAAATACTTTTTGTAGGTAATAGAACGGGACCTGAAACTTTTAAAAATTTCCACAGCTATAAAGCTTTTCAGAAGTGTTCTGTTGGTATGAACTATAGACAAGGAAATCAAAGAATCAATATTTTCATTTTAATACATTAGTTTTTTTCATATCAAAATTGGAATAATCCAATATAAAGGAAATATCTGTGTAATAATAACATAGGAAAGTTTTTACAATGTAGTAAGTTGGTGAATCCTAGTATGTCAGTGCCATGATTTGATTGACAAGATATCCCCAGCAGTAGATCAAGTAAATGTTAATTAATATGACTGTTGGTTTCAAGTAAAACAGTGCAGAAAGTCTTGGCTTCTAGGGATTTTTGTCATTCTTATTGGCAGAAAGCAATATCTGTCATTTTGATCTCAGGCTTTATCCAAATGTTTTAAAGGACACTTGTCCTGGTTGGGTTTTGTCAAGTTGACACAAATCTAGACAAATTTGAGAAGAGGGAATCTTAATTAAAAAATACCCTCATTATATTATCCTGTGAGTAAGTTTATGAAGCATTTTCTTACTTGATTCTTAAATATGGTGGTCCAGTCCCCGGGAGCTCTGGGAGGTCTTGGCTGTTGACACTGTTGCTCCTTCCATGGGGCTGCAAACCCCATCAGCTCCTTCAGTCCCTTCTCCAACTCTTCCATCAGAGACCCCTGAGCTCAGTCCAATGGCTAGCTGTGAGCTTCCACCTCTGTATTTGTCAGGCTCTGGCAGAGCCTCCCAGGAGACAGCCATATTAGGCTTCCATTAGCAAGCACTTCCACCCAAAGAATACACATGGAACAACCCAAGACGCTGGCCACATATGTGGCAGAGTATGACCTTGTTGGACATCAGTGGGAGGAGAGGTCCTTGGACCTGAGAGTGTTCAGTGTCCTAGTGTAGGGGAATGCCAGGGCAGGAGGATGGGACTGTGTGGGTGGAGGAGCACCCTCATAGGGGAAGGGGGAGGGGAAATAGGATAGGGGGTTTCTAAAGGGGAGACACGGAAAGGGGAAAATATTTGAAATGTAAATAAAGAAAATATCTAATAAAAAAAAAAGGAATCAATCTCGGAGGGCCCAGTCCATTATAGATGATGTGAGACCTGGGTAAGTGGCCCTCCGTTGTAAAAGAGAAGATTGAGCAAGCCATGGTCAACAAGCTAGTAAGCAGCTTTCCTCCATGGCTGCTACTTCAGTTCCTGCTCCCAGGTTCCTTTGCTGAGTTCTTGGCCTGAGTTATAAGCTGAAACAAACCCTTTCATCCACAACTAACTTTTGGGCATGGTATTTTATTACAGCAAACAGAAATCCTAACTTAGATAGCTCTTATCTGAATTTAGTCTGCTTTAAGCTAAGGAGACATGCTGTACCTCCTCTCATGCTAGATAATGACGCCAAAGACTAATCTCACAGATAAAAAGCAGTATCGATCATTCAATTTCAAGGTTGAATACAAAGGTACTAGAGCAGGAATTGGAGAAATGCAGCTCCAGGGGAAGATAATTCAATCTTCTATGGAAATGTTCTGCTTCTAAATTTGCTCCTGAAGATAACATAGGAAAACCAAATGGATGACTCATACAATATTGTAAGCATTAGTTCTCAATCATCAAAACAGTAGATTATATTTTAAGGAAAAAGGTTATATCCAGGGCACTCAACCTTCACGGGCTGGCTTCAGACATCTCCAGTGCCACTTAAATTCTTTAAAATATGTTGTCAATTTCCCTATCGTTTTCAAAAGCAGCACACAGCATCTTTATGGTATTTGGGGTTTAGCTACCTGTAATTAGTTGTGGAATTCTATATCACAAAATCATACTCTTTGGTGGTAACTAGCACATCCTGTCACTTGAGCAAAGGAGGTACTGATTGCCCACTCTACTCTTAGATTTTTACTGTTGATTTTGTCATCACTATTCTTTGATGCCTGTGGTTTGTCCTTGGTGGCCTTGCTTTCCACTGCTAGGGCCTTCTACATTGTTCAGACATGCAAATTCATATAAAAATGCTTGCTGAAGTTGTTTTATATATTTATAATATAGTTTATATAGGGTAAAATGTCAAAATCCACTTCTAGTTTTGAAAATTTACAAACCTCCACCAGTCCCTGAGTTCAAAACTCCACCAATCCCGGAGCTCAAAATTCAACAAATCCATGAGCTTGCTTTGAAATCCCATCAATCCCCACAATGAAAATCTCTGCCATGGAAAACTTCACCCCCAAGAAACCCTAGATAAAGTTCGCCTCCCTCTCAGTTCCCAGCTTCTTCTCTCTCCTGTGAAGAGGTAGCCATCATCCCTGCGATTTCCTCCCAGAAAATCTAGTATGTAAGGTTTGTTTTTCAGAGTGACTGTGGTATTCTTTGGTTCCTGATTTCCAAGAGATAGCCTTCCCTCAGAGCCACAGCCCTTGCATTTGGAAAAGCCTTTTCCTTCAGAGTTGCAACACTTAGAGAAATGGTGTCCAGAGTTTAGGCCTCTGAGAGAAGATTGGAACTAGATGAAGTGAAGAGAGAGAGTGGGTTTCCTGATGACATTAGTAGCTTTATAAGAAATGGAAGACAGCCTTAAGTCAGTAACCTGTCCTATTTTACCATGTGATGTCCTCCACTGTGTAATGGTACAGCCACGAGGCTTTGACCAACTGCAGAGCAGATGCCAACACCTTGTCCATAGAGACTTCAACCTCTGAACCTGTGGCCTAAGTCAATCTCCATTTTATAAACTACCCTGTCTGAAGTATTTAACTACAGAAAAACAAATGCACTATGTTAGCCACCCCACAATCCTTAATCAAAAAAAAAATTTAAAATGCTGGGCATGGTGGCATGCACTTATAATTCCAGCACTCACAGTACTGAGGTGGAGGGGTACCACTTTAAGGGCATCTTCAGCTATACAGCAAATGATCTGCTTCTAAAACTTCAAAATAATATAATACAAAATAATCTAGGTCACATTATTTTACTTCTGGATTTTACACTTAGCATCAGATTTGAAGCACAAAGTATTCTTGAACCAGTGAAGTAGATAATCAAATTAAGTGTCTTCACATAATGGAAAGACAATTTCCTGAAGCAGGTGAGGAAATAGAGCCAGGGAAAGGTGCTCCAAATTTACAATAGTGAACCTGTGGCCTTATCATAAACTGTTACATCAGAATATCTGTGTCATGCCTATACATTGGCATTTATATATATATAAAGCTACTGGGGTATCTTTTTCAGTGGCATGAAAATCCACTAATTACCAATAAGATGACAAGAGTAGTAGCACAAGGCCATTCAGTACCGAAACTATAAAATTTTTATAAAAAGTATCCCAAGTAAATATATCATGTATATGAGGAGGAAGACTCAATACGCTGTACATGTCACTGCTCCCAAACTAAGCTCCATGTTCAGTGCGATCCACATCAAAATCTCAGTGTGCTATTTTTAGTACACACTGACAGGCTGGTGCTAAATTTATAATGAAATGTGAAAGTCAAGTAAAACCAAGACAATCCTGAAATAGAACAGATCTGTAGGGCTCACCTTATGTAACAAGAACCTAGTAAGTGGAACTAAGACCAATGCAAAACTCTACACCTAGAACAGGAGAGAGGACGCCAACAGACACGCATGCAGGAATTTCCAAAGCAAAGCAATCAGATGGTTCAGTGGACAAAGACAACTGAGGCTGGGTCAAGTGCATATCTAAATGGAAAAACAGTTGACAATAATTTCACACCATACCCAAACTACAATGCCAAACTCATTATGTATCTACATGAAGAAGGCAAAAATGAGATCTTTAAAAGGAAGATTATATACTCGTAAGCTTAACAAAGGTAAAAATGACACAAACAGACACTCAAAGAACAACCAGAAAGGAAAAATCGGACCAACCAGCCAATATTAAAATTAAAAGCATCTGATTATTAAAATGACATTAAAATGGAAAAGTAAACTCAAGAGTGAAACAATTGTTTAATACATGTATTAAATAAGAACTCATATGCAGAGTGTATCAGGACTTCTATAAATTAAGAAATAAAAGGCAAAAAATATAAGAAATTAAGTCTAAGACCAAAAACGTTAACTTTGAAACAGTGATATGAATGATTAATTGACATAAGAAAAGGCATTCTCTCTCTCTCTCTCTCTCTCTCTCTCTGTGTGTGTGTGTGTGTGTGTGAGAGAGAGAGAGAAAGAGAGAGAGAGAGTGAGCAAGAGAGAGAGAGAGAGTGAGCAAGAGAGAGAGAAAGAGAGAGAGAGAGGGAGGGAGGGAGAGAGATTGTAAAATGTATAACAAATAGAAAGTACAATGATTCTAGCAGGAGCCAGAATTGAGACTTGCCACTCTAGAGGTCAGATCAGTCTTCTCCCCTCTCTTTCTTCCCTCTTTCCTCACTGCATCAGCCCATTCACAGGCCTTCCCCTCTATATGTATGGACTTCCAAACTATCATACATATTCCTGGGTACAAAGGATGTGGAGGGAGAAGAGCTAACACCTTTGGAGAATGTTTTCTCGCCAGTTAGCTGAAGCCTGCACCCTGACAGTGACACCAGCCTGCCCACATTGTGCTAGTCATAAGGCTAATTACAAACTTGACACTAATTGCTAATGCAAATGCCCCTATAATCTTCGTGAATAACTTCAGTAAAGGCATGAGCAAGCTCTTATCACAGTTTACTAACCACAAATGGTGCTCCTTTTTTGCCCCAGGCATAGTGAATTATATAATAATATAATTATATAATAATTATATAATAATCAGCATAGTGGTCCGAGGTTCTAGAATATGTATATTTCAGTAGCACCTGACTTAAGAATCATTTTACCCCCCAATCCTACTGTCTGTCAATATCACATCTTGAGTGTGAAATATTAAAATTTCTTTGCCTAGCCTGCCTTTTGTAGTTGGAAAATTTGGCTTTGTTCTGTCCTTATTATTTTCTCTGGTGCCATCAACACATTTACTCTGAAATAAATAAAGAGATATCTCTGCATAACCGACACTTTGTGGATTCCCAGAGCAGGTCTCCACTCTCCTATCTTTGTCCCCAGGCACTTCTGATAACCAAGGCACTGACTCGCATAGAAGTCAGAGCAAATCATTTTTATCTTCCACAGCACAGTCTGTCTCTTAAGAACAAGGCCATTGATTATCCTCCATAGCCATTATGCCAGGGTTCGCTTTCACAAACAGAAAATGCACTAACCTTGGCCTAAATTCTGCCTTTTGTTCATCCTTCCTCTGAGTGCTCTAACTGGAAAATCTAAAGGCTCAAATAGCAAAGGGCCTTAAGTCAAAGTGGCTTTGCCCTGGGACACACACTTCCTACATCTACCTCCTTCTGTCCTTTAGCCTGGATAAGATGCCAGAGTCAAAAGCCTTGTAATGTCTCCAACAGAAAGACACTGATTTGTGTCGTGACTCTAACTTACCTTTCAGATCTCAGATTAAAGGTCTCCTTCCAGGGAGGTCCTCTCTAGCCCTTCAGAATAACTCAAGGTCTATGTTATAAAACCTGACAGACCGGTGACTTGTTTTCTTTATAACCGTCTCATTTGCAACTGATCAGTTCTTGTGATTATTTATAACACTCACCAACATGTCTCCAGCACTGGGCACAGGACCTAGCACAGAAGAGATGCTTCGTATGCTCAGCACACAGCAGTGGCAGGATGAAGAAGTAAGAATTAGAAAGACCCCTGGACGGAGCAAAGCCACACCTGCTGCTATATTCTGTAAATACGTCCTGCTATGATGGCTACACACAGCATAGAAAGGCTGAAGGAGACCAAAACAAGGTGAAGCAGGAGCCACAGAGAAGCTGGGTGAGGTTGTCTGCTAACCATGCTCCTCAAAAGCCCCAGCCCAAGCCTGGTAATGGCCCCTGCAACACACAGAGAAAAGGTCCTCAAAGGGAAAGAGAGAAGAACTGACGCTGGCAGTGACAGGAACAGCTCTGTAGAAAATGGAGAAGCTGGAAGACCAAGTACAGAAAACAGAACATAGCATGCTCGGGGGACTAAAAGAAGTGTCAGGTCTTAATAACTCTGAACTTATTGTGAATGTACACTTTATAACACTCACAGTTTGAAATACTATTAAGTTTAATAAAAATGCAGAATTATGCATTACTGGGTTTGTTGTTGTTGCTGTTTTCTTCTGTTTGTTTGCAAAGTTATTAGTCCATAATGCAGTGGACTACTAAACTATAGTTATGCTATCTCATGAAAGTATTCCTAAAAGTATCATAAGTGCTAAAACTCTCTTGGGTAAAAGTGTCTCTGTATCAGCCTTAAATCCCTATACAATGTGACTCTGAGCTAAAGGTTGACCATAAATGCCTGATCATTTAATTGTTGTCATTCTGCTTCTGTGAATAATGTTTGCTTGCAGCAAATGCCCACAGATGCTTTTCTGAATGTTACAGTTGTGTCTTTTTGCCCTTAAAAACTTGGACCAGGAGGCTGAGGCTCTTTCCCACTAATCTGCATAAGACAGTCTGTCTGGGGGTTAATGAAGACTCTATTCCACAAGCTCTCCTTAAGTAGCCTAGAACAACAGAACTACAATTCATTGTCTGAGTAGAAAAGGAGGAAATGTCTCCTGAGCTAGACTGTTGTGGATGAAAGCCCTTCAACAGGCAGGAAGAAGGAAACCTTGATTTGGACACATGCACTCTAATTCATTCCTATGTCTACTCCACCCTCTCTATCATTAACATACACTCAGTTATCATTTATTCCTCTTCTTTCTCCTTGAATATTTCCCTTGCTCTCCTTCCCCTTATAATGTTCCCCATGTTTTTCCCATTTTCTCCCTCATGGGACTTGGGTCCCATTGCACACTCTCTACAGCTCCTTTTTCTGTCCCCAGGATTCCTTATTACTTTCCTGGCATCTGAAATTACTTCACATTATATTTCCATATGGAAAGTTTAGGAGCTAGGAGCCACAAACAAAAGAGAACATGTAATGTTTGTCTTTTTGTTGTGAGTGACCTTATTCAGTATATAGTATTTTCTAGATCTACCAATTTACCAGAAAATCTCATAATTTCACTTTTCTTTATAGGTGAATAGTGCTCCATACTGTATTATGAACCACATCATTATCCATTGGTCAGTTGAAGGACATTCAGGTTGTCTGCATGCCCTATTGTTATCACCAGTTGAGTGGAAATGAATATCACCAGGCAAGTATCACATGACCCATGCAGGTGTCACATGACCATGCAGATATCTGTGGAGTAGGATGTAGAGTCTTTGGGCATATGTCACATCATCTACTATTGGTGATGTTTAAAACTGTATGGTAAATCTATTCTGATTTGTAGGCAGTGGCAGTGCCAAATTTTCAACGTTATCATTAGTAGATGGTGGATCCCATTCCTCTACTTCCTTACTAGCAAGTTTTTGCCAGTTTTCTTGATCTTAGCCATCCTGACAGGCATAGGAGAAAATCTCAAAGTAGTTTTAACCTACATTTCTCTAATTGCTAAGTATGTTAATACTGTGAAAGATATTTCTTAATTATGTTTATTTCTTATTTTGAGAATTCTCTGTTCAGATCTGTAGCCTAATTTTACATTGTGTCATTTGTTTTTATGACTATTTTTTTTAACTTCTTAGTATATACTGGGTACGTTTCTTCTGTCAGACACATGGCTGGAAAAATTTATTTCTAGTCTATGGACTTACTCTATACTCAACTCATTATTTCCTTTGTTGATCAGAATATTTTTCATAAATAAAATTTCAGGCAGGACTGGATTCTTATCAACAGTATATAATAGTGATACTAAAGATGTTTCAAAAGCCATATGGGAAAGGTGTTTGTGTGTGTATACAAACACACACACACATTGAACTTATGCCACAGTAGGTGTCTGTGTACTATACTTGGAGGACTGTATTTGTGAAAATGATCAGACCAACCATTCCATCAATCAGTGCTAATCCAAAATCTATCAGTGCATCAAGATCATAAAACCCCTAAAAAGGACATTGATATAAATTTTATAGAAGTTTAATTATCATAAAGCAGTGAGAGAATCTGACCACCGCCCTTCCATGGTCCCTAATATAACTCATCAGTAGCAAAAAATGGTACAGCCAGAATTAATCAAGCTGTGTTTTCCTATTTATATCTCTGCAATCTGGACTTGCAGTAGGTACTGCCTCCTCTGGAGTATAGTTTAAGCTGACTCATTTCCGGGGTCACTAACACAAAAGTCAGAGTGGCTCTAGTACCATCTGAAGGCACACCAGGAGCCACTGATCATAAGATGCACACTGGAGACCTTAGCCTTCTGCATCTGGACTTACAGTAGTTTAAGTCAATGATTGAAATGCTGCCAGGAACAGAATTGCAATGCTGATCCAGTGGGGAGATTTACCTGTAGAATCTTTGTTTGCATTCAAACAGAGGTGAGTGTGAGTGTGAACCCCAGCTCTGTCACCTATGAGCTACAAGGCCATTAATTCTGCTTCTTGGCTCCTTTGTCTACAGCACAGGTATAAGAGTGATAACTCATGAGAGATGTATGTAATGCACTCTGCATTTAGCACAGGTGTGACACTGTATTAACAATTCAGTACATTTCAGCCAAGGCCATTACTCATCAGTGTCTCAGATTTCTTCCTTGCATTTATTATCATGTTCCTCCTCACGTTTACACATGATCTCGGTGAATAATAGCCTTAGTATACCTTTTGGAGGAAGCTTTTGGAGAGAATTAACTGATTAGTCCGTTTTAAATTCTCAGCCAGAGAGTGGGGAGATGCAGACACTAAATTTACAATTGAATTATCTTTGCCGTACAGTATTATGCTTTTCACAGCAAACCAAAATTCAATCCCCGTTAAAGGACTGTTAAAGAATATAGCTTTCTTCTATAAACCAGCTTTACAAAAGTATGTGTGTGATATTCCAGTTAACCTCCTCCCCAAACAGACACTGACCCTTCTCTGCACAACTCCCAGTCCAGATCAACTTAGGGACAAAGCATCCTGGCTTCTAGTCTTGGCTCTGCTATCGAGCTAAAAGGGTGAGTTGCGTTCTCTGTCCCTGTTTCATCAGTCTGACTGTGGTAATACTACTACTGGAAATATAGTTGGAATTATCAGTACCTGGATTACTAAATGCTATGTGTACTCTAGGAAAGTCCAGCTTCATTCCCTGCTGTGGGACCCTTATTCTAATACTCCTGGCTTTGTTGAAGGCATCCACATGACTCAAGATTGGAAAAAATTTACGTTATACCTCTTTTCCCCCTCCTTACTTAACTGTAATATAAACCCTCTAATCCTTTGATAGAATCTACATTTCTTTCATCTCTTTGAATGTAATAGATGCCTGGCAATTCATTTCTTACAGCTGTGGTCTTTGAACTTTCTGGCAACACTTAATAAGACCTTTATAAGATTGGACTTTCATCTACTTTGCCAAATACAGGACTCCGTTCATAATAGGCATTCAATAAATATTTGTTGAATGGATGAACAAATACATGCAGCTAAGACATGAAAAAGTAATCATGGCATTAAGCTAAAAATAAGACAGCTTTGTTCCTCTGTAGACAGACATCGGGGCCAAATTACCACATCCCCTTCAAGGAATTGTTCTGAATCAGTCATTCATAAGGAATTGTACAAAGCTCTCTTAATCATAATGCAACTATACACCAAAATGGAGGCCAGGGGATGTCTCCTCTGTATCCATTGTCTTTTAATTATTACTCTGGACCAAGCTCCATGTCATCTAGATAGAGCCAAAATCAAAGAGAATATTCACTATCCGGTGCCTTTAGGAGAGGAAAATTGCCAGAAACCCAACTAGTGCAGAAGCCAACATACTGCCAGAGACACATCAAAACTGTCCAAGGAGATTCTTTAATATTTAAATAAAACCAGCCTCATCCACATAGAGCAAAGAGCCCCACTGGGTTCTACCTCTGCTCTGAAAAGGACTAGCTATGCATTCCAGGATTGGCTCAGCCTCAGCATCCTCAGTATCTTTGGGACCTAGGAAATCACCAAGCATGCGTCTTTTCAGTCCTTGAATGGCCTTGTTTTCTGACATTTATGTGGTTACTTCCTGTGTGGACCTTTCTTCAATTGTCAGAACATTCCAGGCTTGGTCTTGTCTCCTAGAGTTTGCACTTGCATCTGCTCCATGTCCAAAGCCTTCTCTGCCCTTCTGTACCTGTCTGACTTTTCCTTTCTTTCTGGTCTGAAGTCAAATGATACTTCCTTGGAATAACTCTTCCTCTTCCACTCCCAGAGGTCAATGTTTCTCAAGTCACAGCTACTCATTCTATTTTTTTCCAAGAACACTTATTACATCCTGGAATTCTGATTGTACTTAATTTTGGTCCATCCTCCCCCATGTCTAGTAAGTTTTTCTACCTTAAGACCTAGAGGAGTGTACAACACATGGGGTTTCAATAAACATTGGTCTAGAACAGTGTTTTTCAAGTGTTAGTATTATATGAGTGTCTTAGTTAGGGTTTCTATTGCTGAAAGAGACACTATGACCACAGAAACTTTTATAAAGGAAAACATTTAATTGGGGCTGGCTTACAGTTCAAAAGTTTAGTCTGTTTTCATCATGGCAAGAAGCATGTCAGCAAGCAGGAAAACATGGTGCTGGAGAGGTAGCTGATAGCTCTACATCTGGATCAGAAAGTAGCCAGGAGATTTCATATATTCCACACTGGACATAGCTTGAACCTTTAAGGCCTCAAAATCTATCTCCATCATTACACACTTCCTCCAACAAGGCCACACCTACTCCAATAAGGCCACACCTCCTAACACTTGCTAAGAGCCTATAGGGGCCATTGTCATTAAAACCACCTAAGGATCTTGTGAAAATGTAAATTCTGAATCAGTAGGTTGGAAATAGTCCTTGAGATTTCTTTTGGCTAAGAAATCCCTGGGTAAAATGCTAATATGGGTTCAAGGACAGGAAACACCTTGAACTGTGGAAGGTCTGGTATATTAGGTGACTGGCTGGCAAAAGCTTTTAATGTAGGACAGGAAATAGGCTCAAAGTTGAGGTTCTTTCAAAGGCCATTTGAGCCAGCTTGGGCCACAGATCAAAGAGAAAGAACTCTCCATCCTTTACAAGCACATCCAAGTCAAAAGGATAAGCACAGATTTCCCTGAGTCATTTAAGTGGTTTTGGCCTCAGTACCAGATTTCCAATGAACAGGGTCTGGCAACATTTTCCATATTAAATTTGCTTTGAAGATGCTGACTCATCCACCAGGAACCAAAGTGCATCTGTTCTTATTCCATGTTCAATTCTATTTTCCATCCTTTCTGCTTTCAGTTGCATAGATCTGGTCAATGACTTGCTTTGTCCCTCATTGTGGTGACCCTAAAAGACCCCATGCTTCTGCAGAGCCACAGACTCTTGATTTAGTGTAGTATGGTGCAGCCAATCCTAAAGTGGCATTCTGCCTAGTAACTAACATGGAACAGACGCAACAGAGACTCAAAATACACACAATGATTAAGCACTATGACTGGGAAGTTTCAATTACCACTTTCTTTCTATGTGACCTTGAGTGTGGCACATACACTAATACTTACTGTTCTTCTGCATAAGTGGGATGCTGATAGTAGCCAACTCATAAGACTGTGATAACTAAAGGAGGCAATTCTTGTGAAGAATAGGATATCAGAGCAAAACTGCACTGTAGAATATCATCTCTGTTGAAATTTACATTACACTCCAGAATTTACAAGATAACTTTAAACTTGATAGCAAACACAATTATTTTAATGAGATACTTAAAAGACATAAAAGGTTTAGGCAAAGCATTAAGTGTTGCTTTGTTTCATTTAATCTCAAAAATTACAAAGTAGGTGTTAGGATCTCCATTTTAGAGACAGAAAAACAAAACAGTAAAAAGCTCCTCTTGAAATGCATGGATCTGGAGAATATCATCCTGAGTGAGGTAACCCAATTATAAAAGAACACACATGGTATGCACTGTCTGATAAGTGGATATTAGCCCAGAAGATTGGAATACACAAAGTACAATCCAAAAACCACAAGAAACTCAAGAAGAAGGAAGACCAAAATGTGGATACTTCATTCCTTCATAAAAGGGGGAACAAAATACCCATGGAAGGAATTGTAGAGACTAACTATGGAGCAGAGACTGAAGGAAGGACAATTCAGAGACTGTTCCTTCCGGGAATCCTTCCCATATTCAGTCATCAAAACCAGACACTAGTATGGATACCAGCAAGTGCTGGCTGACAGGAGCCTGATATAGCTGTCTCCTGAGAGGCTCTGTCAGTACCCAACTAATACAGAAGTAGAGGGTCACAGTCATCCATTGGACCGAGTACAGGGTCCCCAATGAAAGAGTTAGAGGAAGGACCCAAGAAGCTGAAGGGCTTGCAGCCCCTTAGGAGAAATAACAATATGAACTAATTAGTACCCTCGGAGCTCCCAGAGTCTAAACCACCAACTAAAGAGTACATATGGTGGGACTCATGGCTCTAGCAGCATATGTATAGCAAAGGATGGCTAAGTCAGTCATCAATGGGAGGAGAGGCCCTTGGCCCTGTGAAGGTTCTGTGCCCCAGTGTAGGGGAATGCCAGGGCCAGGAAGCAGGGGGGAGAGGGGGAAACAGGGGTTTGTTTTTGTTTTTGTTTTCTTATTTTATTTTATTTTATTTTTATTTTTTTCAGAGGGGAACCTGGGAAAGGAGATATTGTATGGTATGTAAATAAAGAAAACATTTAATAAAAAAAAAAAAAGAAAAAGACAACCCTCTCCCTCCTGCCACCTCTTCTTTGAGGTCATTCAGTTGGAGTAAGGTTCTGAGCCCAGGTCTAATTGCCTTAAGTCTCTATTTGGCTGTATGCTGTGCTGACTGGTTTTTCATACATTAAGTGGGCACATAAAAGTCCTGGTTGAAAACATTGAGATCTTTCCAAATAGAACATCAGCTCCATAGCCGTTTGCTTTCAGGTGTTGACAATTTGAGTTGAAGATCATCCCCTGCAGAGTTCTCAGGTAATGCAAGGCTATGAACTTTTATCGTCTAGGGTGAATTTTCTTGTTTACTTGCTTATTTTGTAACTGTGTAGATATCTGGTGTGACAGATTTTTGTCACCACAAACATAATGGTTTTAAACCTTGAGAATGTTTCTCCATGCCTTGCTTTCATTTGGATAATCTTTGTTGTCTACTGACAATTAATAACCACTCAGCATCTAGGGATATAAACCAATAGTAGATTCTCGGTGTCAAGGATCCCATACAAGCATAAAGGGTCCAACTCTGTGTGCAGCAGCTGGGGCAAGCTGAAGAATACCGTGGCTCATGGATGACTATGATACTTTGGAACAGGAGTTGTGAAGCAGCATCTTACTACTTGAATTTCCATGGGGGAATCTCCCTGTGACACGATTTCTTATAGCCTTGTGAGATGACATCTGAGATATATTGTCCTTCATGGGGACATCTGGAGAATTAGTGCTCTCAGCCTTTAAAGCCATGTGACAATTTTTTCTTGATACTCTATGACACAAGTGGGAAACTTAGAAATCCCCAAGCTCAAGGAAAAGAATTAGACTACTTCTAAATTTAGTAAGCACGGCCACAGTACCGACAAATGTATATAATGAGACATGCTACAGTAGCAGTCTTCATAAAATACAGGTATTTCAACTTTTAACTCTACAATTTCTGTATTCTATGCCATGTACCTCAATGTAAAGAGTATCGACCACCTTACTAGACGTCAAAAGCTTTTCTCATTCTCTCAAATACCATGACATTAAGAAAGCAGAACTTACCCAAGGAAGTCTTGAGCATCCCAATATGCAGTGCACCTGTCCATCCCCATATGCAGTGCATCTGAGCATTCCCACTATGCACTGCACCTCTAAGGCTAAACTTAGAAGGGAGACTTTGGGGCTTTCTAACAGTAAACCCAAGGTTTTACTTGCTAGGTGAAAACCAAGACAGTCTTAAAGTGAGGAAAAAAATTGCTTTTTTAATTAAATATCTTCTTACAAAGTTCTTTTCTCAGTATCTATTCAGGCCTCAAAGCCCATTTAGGTAAAAGTCACTTTGTGTTCTCTGGGACAATACCTAGACAAGACAGATACTATAAGACACAGGACATGTTTCATCCACTCTGCTAGTAGTGGAGCTAGGACTTGGATCCAGTTCTTTCAGATAACCAAAGATTCAATCTTCTTTGGATATAACTTAGTTTTAAATTCATTTTTATCATCAAAGTCTCTTTATTTCAAGTAAAAACTATTTTAAAAAACTCTAAAGTTGCCTGATGTGGGGGTAAGCCATGTCAGTTGTAGAAACTACAGCCACAGGTGGATCCCAGAGCATAAATAAGAACTGTAGAATGTGCCTCTTTCATATTTTAGGCTTCTATGTTCCTCTATGCTCATTATTAAGTAGACCTTCCCCATGAGATGATAGTCAGCTACCATTAGCTCCCCTCCTATGTCCAACGACTAAGCAAAGACAGTAGTATTCAGTTTCCTTTCCCTACAGGACATAGGCATCTATTCCGTTCTTTCCTCTTCTGTCTGGACTTAGGCATATGTGCTGTTAACTGAGGCCTTTCCCATTGCATTCCCACCAACCATGGATGAGCAGGGAGAGGAAGTCCGGTGAGGTCTAAGTGGAGTC
Source organism: Mastomys coucha (assembly GCF_008632895.1). NCBI lineage: Eukaryota > Metazoa > Chordata > Mammalia > Rodentia > Muridae > Mastomys > Mastomys coucha. The sequence goes on along the minus strand of NW_022196892.1, from coordinate 5,576,105 downwards.
TTTACCAGCAACTTGAATTGTACAGTGTAAACGGTGATAGGTGATTTCTTATGAGAATCTCAAGGTGAAGCATCCAGTGGAAACTTAATGGAGCCCAGGAAGGCAGAAACATCAGGTACTGAGTATGTCCTCATTTTGCAGATGTAAAATCTTGTAGCTGGCGAGAACAGATCTTTGTTCCATTTTTATCCATTCCTTCCCCCTGGCTCTCAGTGTTCTATGATTGCATCTGTTCCTCCTGCCTTAGAGGAAAAGAGTTGACAAATTTATTCATACTAAAGTGTGAGTCACTCAATCACCAGGAATCCTTGCATTCTAGCTTCTATAATGAACATTTGCCTATTTGACTGATATCTGCTGAACACTCACCATGTGAAGGGCATATATATATACATATTATAAATACTATATATATATATATATGTATATATATAAAATTGCAGTCATAGGTGAAATAAGACAACCACATCTTACATGTTTTAGAAGATGTATTAATCTAATAAAATAATCCATTTCTACGTTATAGGAAATATAAGGTTACCAGAGAGAAAAGAAACACTTAAGTATTTTCAAATTAAAGGAGCTCATAAAACTGAAGGTATGTTCTGTCTTCTGGGCTCCAGTGCCCTGACTCTGCAGGTGTGAAGCAAACCCAGAATTACTATTTGTGTCTTGTTGATATTTCAAGGATAAGAATTTGGTCAATGATTGAACCTGAGGTGATTGTTCTGTAATGTCTACATTCTCAAAGTCACTAAAATTCTGGAAAGAGCAAAGTCCTGGTGCAAGCATAAACTGCCCTTCAACGCACTGTCCAATGGGTATTAATCTGCCTTTTCGTAACCCACCCTTATTTCCCAGATGGCCACATGACACATTATAGCAGGTTTGGCTGGTACTCTGATTATATCCTCTTAGTAAGAATCTCATCACAATAAAGGCTGCCACTGTGAGAGCATTTACCTCTCTGAGGATGTTTCATCTAGCTGTTTTTGCAGGTCCTGATGGAAGGCTGGAGACTTAATGTCCTCAGCGAAGCCCTAACTCAGTGTCAGATGACCTTTGATAAGTATCGATCTCAAGCTCTTTCCACATCACAACGCCTCTCCCATCATGTGATACATTTGCCAGCACCATCTCTCAGAGCTTCCTAAAGATACTGGGCTCCTCTGCCTATCTAAAATGTTTCAAGGTGCATCTCATTGGCTTTCTTACCTATTCTGTCTTACATCTCACTCTTCTACTAGTGATTTCTGTCCTCTTTCCATATAAACTACAGCATGCTAACCTTTGTCTAAAGGCCTTCTGCTTAGGAAGTCCAAAAGTGAGTCTGCTTGTATGCTTGTTTGGACTGGTTGTATTCTGCTGCCATGTTTAATGTTTTTCTTAAAAGAGTGCTAACACTTGCCTTCAGATATATTACCAAAAAAGAGGCTCCAAATAAGTGGTTAAAGGATTAAACTAAGGACTCCTCCATATCTATGACCTGCAAACTTGACCAAGTGCTCCTGCCTATCAATCAGGAGGTTGAGACTTTATTACTATATTATCTTCACCATCATTCTGAGACATTCACTCAACACAAATCATTCTGAAGAAGAAAGCAGTGGGGAAGGAACAGACTGATATTAAAATGTTATTGTGCTAAAAAAAAAAAGTCAGAGAGAGTGCAAAGAGTGTGTTTATTATGCAGAACGCATCAGCCCAAGAAGAGAACTTCTATTCTTAGGAACAAGACAGGAGTGGAAAAAGCCCAGCAAAACCAAGGCAGACCTGGAGGTTTACGCCACAAAAGAAGGAGTGAGAAATGACCTGGGGGGATTTAATTCTGATGCTCAGTCTCCCCCTTCTTCATCTACTCTCAGATGTAACAAATCCTTCTGATGATAATTACAATGTGTGTCTATTTATGGTGATCTGATGGGGGTGTAGAGCATCCTATTTTGGATTCTATTGATCACCCTCCATCCTGATTAATAGGCTTTCAGAATAGCCAAGAAAGTAAACAGAAACGCCAATACTTTGCTCCTTATACAAGCAGAGAAAGAAAAAAATGTTGAATGAATGCATTAATTTCCAAGGTTTTTAATAATAAGGTTTTAATTAAAAAGAATAGAAATAAAATTCTATAAATAAAATAGAAATAAAATTCAAATAAATCTGGTAGATAACATGAATGAGGGAAGAAGGGAAGGAGGGAGGGAGAGAGGGAGAGAGTTGGAGGGAGAGATTCTTATAGATGGATGTTTGGATGCTCTTCTCCATTGCTTCCTTGGGAATACCAGAAAGAAATTGCAGTTGGGAACCCACCACACTGTGGAAGAAAGCATACTCTGCAATAACTCCTGAAAACAAACTTTCTGTGAATTTTAAAATTAGATTTATTTATTTTAGTTTATGTGCATCAGTGTTTCACCTGCATGCATGTATATGTATCACATACCACATATATGCTTGCTGCCCACAGAGTTCAGAAGAGGACTTCAGATCTCCTGGCACTGGGTTGTGGGTGGTTGTAAGCAAAAGTATGAGCACTGGTAGCTGAAGTCAAGTCCTCCACAAAAGTAACAAATGTTCTTGACCACTGAGTCCTCTTTCCAGCCCCCTTGACTGTGTACTGTTTAGTGAAAGCAGAGACAGATTGCTACCTCCCTGGAACTACCAATAGATACTTTTGAGATTATATCATGAAATTCATGGCCTTTGGCAGATGGTTCATGTCCTACTGGGTGGCTCCACCACCATGAGCATAAGGGCATCCCTAATTGGCTTCAGAAAGTTATTAATAACAATTTTATAAAAGGACTTTCAAGTTTGGAGGGAAATAGGGTGGGGGCACTAGAGGGGAGTGGTGGGAAGAAGTGACAGATTTGATAGAAAAAAATGTGTATTTGGAATAAAAGAAAAATCCCTAAAAAAACATTTAAAAGGAAACCACAACTAACTACTTGATTAGGGTGCTGAGTTGAAAGCAAGAGAAAATTTAGGTGCAAAGTAATTTGTTGATTGTTAAAATTAAAGGCATGGCTGAAGAATTAGACTGAAGAAAAGCTACTTGATGCAGTGATGGTATGGATATCAGGATGCAGGATCAAATTGTCAAATTCATGAACTACCACACTTGGAATGGATGGGTCTGCTGCACTCGTGTTATTTCATCAAAACCCAGAAATGTTGAGATTAAGTACTGAGCTGCGTCACAGCCTGACATCTTAGTAAGGGACAGCAGAGTCTCCAAAGGTAGAACTCAGTTGGGAAGAAACAAATCCTACAAAAACAAATTGGGTGACTAGCAAAGACAGAGTACTATCTGAATGTCTTGAGGAGTGGGTTACGCCAAGGATATCCATAAGCCAGCACCTCACCAGGGACTTGACATTTGGATGATTTGTCTCTGCTACCTTTTTCAAAGCTTTAATTACCCTCACACCAACATTAATTCTTTTTGTTTAGAAAGGTACCACTTTCCACCCATCTCTTCAGTGATCTCTACTTGGACCCCCTCTCTATCTAGCTCTGCCCCCAAACTAAAGCTCTGCTGCCCTTTTTGGTTATTTTTCCCTTCAAATTCTAAACAAAGGGGTAACCCTATCAATCTTCATACTATACAAAAGAGATTTAATTGATAAGACTTTCAAAATTGTATAGGAACGTGACCTATACGCTAGCAATTGGACAGTATATGCTCAGTGATGTTTTACATCATTATTAATTTATATGCAGGTGAACTCAGAAATATAAAACAAAATAAAATAAAGGTAATGCAAGAACCCTGAGGGACCCAGTAGGGTTCCATTCCAATGTCTTTGAAGATAATAAAACACTCAAACACACTACTTCCAATTGTATTTTCCTCACAAAATGCAATGAAGTGTGACTGAAAAACTATAAATTATCCCCGTGGTCTTTAATGATTCTATAAATATGAGAGTAAAGTCATTAACAAAGCCATTAAAATAACCATTAGCTGGGGCGTTCACTAAAACATCATAAATTTATTTGGTTATTGTTCTGTTTCATATTAGAGAGTGCAGAAGTCTGATTAATTGCTGAACATTGCACTCTTGTTTCTTGATGTCTCCAACACAAGAATGAACTTAAGTAAATAAAGTGCATCAAATTTGTACAGCTTTCTACATCCACTGAGGCAGGGTGGACTGGAGAATGCCTTAGTTTGGTACAGTCCTAGATTCCATGCTGAGCCTGGCATGACCTTATTTATTTATTTAAGTCCTGTTCTCCTCATTTGGAAAATGGAGTAAGACAGAACTTCCAGATGATAGCTTGTTTTAAGCCCTTAGCAGCATATCTGGTTCTTTATAAAACTCAGTGCCTGTAAGCTATTGAAAACACTTGGTGGCATTGGAGATTGATGTCCCTAGGTTACATTGCCAGGCCTAGAAATGACCACCTTCTAATATCTAAAATGCAAACATTAGGTAAGCAGGAATTTCTGCAGAGATGTACAGAGAGAAGGAACAAAACATCCTGAAATATGGATGCCAGATTCTCAAGTCCTGCACAGTGGGTAAGTAACTTGTTCCCACAATTCATAGTCATGACTTAGCAAAACTAAAAAGAATTCCTTCTGGTATGAGCCTTAAGCTCTGTTGCCACATAAATAACAGAAATAATAAACCCAAATGCACCAAGCTTCTACTTCAGAATTGACAGATTATGTGGCTAGTAAAAGAGGAAACTTCTAGAAGGAATGCTGAAGTGCTGCCTTGCTCTGTGGCAGAAGGGAAACTATATTAAATCCACAACAAAGTAATTTAAACACCACAGCAGCAAGATGCTGTCCAGGAACCTGCGATCCATGAAGTCACTTATGAGAACCTCTGGGTATTAATTCTCAAGACGATTAAGAGACTTATGATGACTGAAGTCGTCCCATAATAATCACCTAGTGCTCCCCAGAGAATATAGCAAAGTTGTTGAAATGAGGGACATACCTGAAAATCAGATAAGAAACCCACAATGATCTGCCCTGATTGGCTTTAAAATAATGTGGGGGAAACATTCATTGTACATTCTTTGTACTATGTGCACAGTAAAAGCTAGCTGATGACAAAGATTTGCAGGTAAGAATTTCTGTGGAAACCATTCTCCCAAGTTTATAACCATACATTATAAGTGCTAACTCCAGTGTGAGATTTCCTATGATAAAGCATGTGGTTGTGGAAATGTAGGATAGTTTATAATGACCCCAGGAAGATTTGTGACTCCAATTAAACAAGGAACTGAGAGATGTCAAATACATATTTCTCTCAAGGACTCTGCTCAACTCAAGTGGCCCAGGAAATTCAGCTGAAGGGAAATATACTAGTTTTTTACCTCCTTTGTAATGTTACACAGGAATATCATTCCAATACTTCTCCTAATCTAGTACTGAGTTATTTTAACCACCTCGGGTATCGTTATGTAGAGTGATGATCCAGAGTCCCCTCTGCTAGACACTACCCTGTCAGAGAGTGGGACACACAGGCTTCCGTCCATACTCAGCCTTTAAAGTAACCCTTCCTCCTCCTCCTCCTCCTCCTCCTCCTCCTCCTCTCCTTCTTCCCTCTCCTTCTCCCCTTCCCCCCACCCCCTCTTCCTCCTCCTCTTCTTCTCCCTCCTTCTCCCAGCAGTTCTGTAAGAAGCAAAGCCTGTTGAGAAAGAATAGCACTTAATTGCTATTACTCTCATGTCAATTATTTCAGGCCACCTAGAAGCCATGACAATACAAACAATGCAGACATACATATTTATACAAATACACATTTGCCTGGAGTAAGGAATGACTCCCTGAGCCAAAATGCTATTGCTGAGTTTATTCAGTGGGCCCCAAGAAAACTCTCATCTACTTGGATGCCAAACATTTAATAGTGATTTGAAGGAGGGGTTGTGTTCGGCAAGTTGCTATTTCCTTCCTTCCCAGCTCTATGTTTTTTTATTATTAACATTTTTAATTAGCATACAAAGTGCTGTATATTTAGCTGTGGAATTTTCACACACATATGGCATTCTTCAGTTTTACTGGCTTCTCCCTTTTGCCCTCTTATCCTCCAATCATCCTCGCTTCCAATTTTCTTCAGACATTCTACTACCCTCTCTGGTTCTGCTGCCCTTTCTCTGTAAATGTCTTCCTCTCTCTTGTCTGCTTTCAATTTCTTTCTGTCTCTCTCTGTCTCCATCATCTCTCTCTTTCTCTCTCTCCTCTCTCTCTCTCTCTCTCTCTCTCTCTCTCTCTCACACACACACACACACACACACTCCTATATGCAAATGGATCTAGCCATTTGAATCTGGATTTCACACTTGTTTTTCTGCCTCTTGTTCATGTTCTTTAACTTAGTAATCTCCAATTTCACCATTATTTTGCAAATATAATCACTTCATTCTTTTTTTGTAGTTGAATAAAATCCAGTTGTATATAAGAAAATGCTTTTCTTATAGATTCACCTGTTGGTGGACAAGTAGACTGTTTGGCTACTGTTGATAGTGTGGCAGTGAACATGTGTATCCAGGTACCACTGAACGATGCTGACTTAGACCTTTGGAAATGTGCTCAGGAGTAGCATAGCATACCTTCCCTTGAAATGTGAGACAAAACCAATCTTTCCTTCTTTAAGTTGCTTTGCACAGGTACTTTGTTCTGGCAATGTGTAAAGCAATGATCATAGTATGCCAGTAGATTAAACTCTTTGCAGTGGAACACATCTCTGAGGGTTCTGTGTTCTAGCTAAGGCAGCTGGCCTTTAGCTTCCACTTAAAAACACACACACACAGAAATGCATACTTGGCTGTAACAGTTTCCAAGATGCTGGGGTGGGGATTAAAAAACAAACAAACAGCCAGGCGGTGGTGGCGCACACCTTTAGTCCCAGCACAGAAAAAACAAAAAAAACAAAAAAACAAGCAAACAAAAGAACAAAACACTTGATTTTTAAAATACTAGCAACTAAATCATTATTATTCTTATGACATTGCACATAGCCAAAAAAAAAATCATACCTCAGGCCAGTTCTGCAAACTGCAGTCTTGATGCTATTTGTAACCTCTACATTTCTGATTTTTTTAATATAAAGTAGCAGTTTCCTGGTTTATCTTAGAGAAAACCTTCAAAGGAACAATTGACAGGCAGTGCCTCTGTGAGCAGAGTCCTACAGATATAAGAAGCAGATTGGCCTGTCAGACTCCAGAGGAAAAGGAATGGCTTAGATTTGAAAAGGAAGTTGAATTACTTGGTCACTGGCAGCATTAAGTCTGGATATTTCCATAGGCCTGCTTTCCATCTGATTCTTATTCTTTTGATAAGATCTCAGAAACTGATTGCTGAGCTCTCTGTAGCTCCATCAAAGAAAGTCCCAACATGTGTTTGTCAATAATCAGACAAGGGACCTTCTCATTATTTTGGGTTCCTTCTATGGCTTCCACTATTTCCCCAGAATGGAATTAGAACAGCAGTAACAGTGACACCAATAAGAGCAGCATCAGCTTCCAACAAGTCAACACCAAAGGATACTAGGGGATAGTACCCTTCTCCACCCTTGACATACCAATGGAACCACTGATGTTACTATAGGAACATTCTCTTCTCTATGCCTGTGATACCAATGGAACCATTGGTACTACAATAGGACACTTCCTTTATGTATTCCTTATGACACTGATGGAAACATAAATCCTAAGGCCATAGCAACCATACAAGAAGGAGCATGACATCCAACTTAATACATGGTGTCCTTTTGTAAGAGTTGATAGGCAACCCAACATTCTAAACCATAAAGAAGAACACTCTGAAGCACCACATATTTCTTACATCTGCATGCATTAAACTTCCCTGCAAAAGAAGACAAGGGACTTGTGAGCCACCCACAGTGAGGAAAATAGGATAGCCCAAGAAAATAATACTTAAATTCCTGACACTGGGCCACTAAGATGAATTAACCTGAGTTCATTCTCTGGAACTCATATGGTGATAGTAAAGAACGAACACTCATGAATTGTCCCACTAACTCCACCCATTCACTATGGCGTACACATATTCAAATATGTATATACATCAATCAGTCAATCAATCAATTAATTAATCAATCAATCCTATATCCAACTGTGCCCCAGGGAAGCTCACCTCCTCTAAGATATTCCAATGAAGTAAGACAACAAATCCCCAAAACAAACTAGCTGTTCTCAATTTCAGCAGTATGTCAGCAAGTATTTCTGTGAGTAGTAGAATAAAAGTGTCCGTGTGTTGAAGACATGCAGCAAGTAGATGTAGCTCCTATTGGTTGTGTTGGATGGTGGACAGGTGACTAGAACCCATGTGGCCTGCTAGAAAACTCCCAAGGGAAGAACAGAGAACAACTCTGGAACCAATGAAAAACTATGTGAATTATAAACAGAAGAGAAGCAGCCTAGGAAAATTTGTAAAACCAGTTTCCTTATTCTTACCAAGTGTCATTTTTTTAATTATATTTTTATTTCATGATCTTCCCCTCCATCTCCTACTAGCTCATGTACTGCAGGCACAAAGGGCATTGCCTGCAGGGCTGTTGCTCTATCGACAGGTGTCTCACAGGGTAAGACAAGCCTGGCTGGCACTTTTGATCAATTTTTTTTACACACTCATGCCAGATCCCAGGAGGAGCAGATGCCTCCTCTGTTCTAAACTTCTGATCTGAGGACTTCAGAGTCTCATCTTTGTCCACATCCAGGTGTGATGGTCAACTAAGCCACTGAAGCCCCAGGAACTTCAACTATTTTAGTACAGAGCTTTTGGTGAGCTCAAGATATACTCTATGTATCAATGATTAGGGCACCATTGAACTTCTATGTGAGTTCACTTGAGAATTGTTGACCACTTGATTTCTTTCCCATCATTCTTGCTGTCAGAATTTCTTGAAAAACTTCTTGGTGTTGCAATGGTTGTGATGTTTATTTTGTTCCGATGCCAAGTCTTTCTCTGAGCATGTTTTATGTGTTTGCTTTACGTAATCGTGTGAAGTGTACCACTTACCATACTTGTACCAGGCTCCTGTACTGTCTCCAGAGCTTCCTTGGCTGTTTAGCTGTCTGTTAGGAACCTCAGACATAACTCAGACAAAACAATACTCTTGTTGTCTTGCATAGTCTCAGTACCCCTCTGAGAATATGACACCACCATCCATCCCCAGCCTGAGTTATTTTTGTCATCTTGTTCATTTCCAATATCTAAGTTGTTTAAAACTACAGCTAGCCTTTCCCCCTGGTATAGTCCATAAACCACATTCTCTCAGTCTAATCAACGTAACCTTTCCTCTAAGACACCTTGTGGGGATCCGCAGCTGCCACCCTATATACATATATATTGAACACCTGGTCTCCGGCCAGAGCAGAGAGCACTGGGGAAAACAAGCCTTAGTTGGAGAAGCTGAGTGCCTCTAGTTTGTGATGCAAGCTGGTATGAATTTCCCGCAGCCTATTGTGCTTTGCCACGTAGCCGATGCTGATTGGCACCAGGGAAAGTATTTAACCCACAAGGGCTGGGGGCTGGAAAGTGACTGGAGAGAGAGTAAGTATGTGGAGATAGGAGTAAATATGTAGAATTAGGGCTGGTGATGGGTTAGAGGTAAGATGTAGATTTAGAAGACTAAGTATGTAGAGATAGTAAGTATGTAGAATTAGGGCTGGTGATGGGATAGCAGAGTAAGTATGGGATATAGAAGAGTAAGCATGATAGATAGGAGTAAGTATGTAAGGATAGAAGTAAGATGTAGGAATAGAACTAAGAATAGGAATAGGAGTAAGTAGAAGTATTAATAAGTAAGATGTAACAAGCAAGATTACAAGGATCCTAATAAAACTGCATGGGGAAGAGCTTGGTGTTTGCCTCCTTACTTCCACTGGGCGGTTAAGGCGGCTTACAACACCTAACACACATTATCCACCTCAAAGCTGCTCTGGGATGGTTGTCAGGAAGATATTTCCGATGAGGCAGAAGTGATTTCAGAAGAGATTATTTTCTCCTTGAACACTTCTAAGACCTTACTCAACGAAAGCCAATTTGTCACAAGCTAGAAAGTCTAAGGTGGTATCATGAACTGTTTTATTCAGTATAGAACAAAGTTCAGGAGTCATTGAGAACAAGAAACTGGAGTGGCTAGCTAGAAAAGAGAAAGCTGCTGTCACCTGGCACCGGGTTACAGACTGCAGTGTCCCTTTCCAGAGGAGAGCTGGCTTCAGCTGGCACTGGGTCATAGACTGCAGTGGCCTACTGTAGAGGAGAGAGCTACTGCCACTTGTTACTGGGTCACATCTTCTTCACAGCACATCCAGTTTTCTAGGGTTACTTTCCCCACTGCTGTGCTGCATCACTAGAAGGGAAACCAGGCAATGAGAAGCTTAAGGGAAAGCTGGTGAATTAATTAGAAAGTTCAGTCAGTCAAGTCAGTCACTGCCTAAAGCCCTGTAGGAGAAGCAATTAATCTCAGGTTTCTGCTGCTTCTATAAAACAAAAGCATCCCAGTTACTGGGTGACTAAGTAGAGAATTTCAGGTTGGCCTTATAGGACAGGGAGATCCCACTGAACCACATAGAGTTGATATTTTTCTATATCAAAAATAAAATACTAGTTTCCATTATTAACTTAATAACTGTTCATTATGTATTATATCATAGTCACCACACTAAATATGTTGTGTTCATATAAGAAGTACTTAGCTAAGATAAAGATATCAACAATTGCTTATAGTCATCATCATAACCAATAATGCAGCCCTTAATCTCATAATAATGCTATAGAGTATTACCATTCAATTTCACAGACAGAACAACTGAGTGTGGAAAAGTCTAACTTACCCAGATCCATCAACCAATGAAGGGCAGGCATACCATAACCAGCATCATATCTCTCACATTGAGATCTACACTTAGCGACCTGTTGAGCAACTGTCATGCATTAGACATAAGGAATGCATGAGCTGTAACGTGTATTAAAATGGGAGAAAGGTGGGGATTACCCACATTTAAAGAAAAGTAAATGTCCTACAAGAGGCCAAGGTACCAAAGCCAGACAGTGGAAGGCAAAAACTGGAATTTATAATCATACGTGTTGATTCTATGGGGGAAAGGGGGAGCAGGTGGTTTCCCAAGACTGTGCTTTAAACAAACCAAACGCTATCGTTTTTATTTCCTGGGCAACATATTATTTGTGACATTTTCCCAACTGTACAATGTCTCCATTAACCAACACATAGCTCTGGACTGGAAGAGAGGACCTAAGCCTAGATCTGTTCTAAATACAATGCTCCAAATGTTGCTGTTGACCAGTGAACTTCAAAGGTATTTACTCTTTCTGTACAGTGCTCGTCCTTCCCTACTCTCCAGAAACCAGGGCCCAAAGGTTGGTTGGATGACTCACCAAAACTTTGTTAAATAAACAGATCTTCCTGTAGCAGTCAGTCAACACAGAGAAACTTGATACAGACAGTCAACCAAACAGAACTCAATTCATCTATATTAGGACAGCAGGGATGAGTCAACTCTGAGAAGTCTCAACCCTTTGTCTCAATTAGTTCAAATTTTAAACCATTTAAACTCAACAAGGCATTCACACCCTCCCATATATATTCTGCTTCCTTCCTCCTAACTAGCTTTACACTCTCCACCCACTAGAATTTGATAGTAGCCTTCTCACTGGGTATCTTCCCTCCTCTGTGTGGACAGTGGCTTATATTTTCCAACATTGAATTTCTGTTAGCCTCTTTTGAATACCACTCTCACTAAAGAAGACTAGAGTTGGGCATCATGGCAAAAGATGAAGACAAGCATGGATTGGAATAATTCTTTACATCCTGAATGGATGCATGGGATTCCAGATATTTTATTTAATGGCATAAACAGATGTTTATTCCATTTTAGTCATCCTAATGTGGAGGTCAAGAGTGCAAACCCTCAAGTCAAGCAGAACTGGGTTCAAATTCTGACTCTGCCATTTGTTAGCTCTGTACACAGCTACTCTTCTATAAAACAGTTTGTTTCATTTCTTCACCTATAAAATAAAAGTGACATCAGTTTCTGGTTGTTAGGTCCTTGGAAAATATCTAGTGCCCCCTAAGTGCTTGGTGAATTCTATGCAGTGTCTTCATTATTACCCAAGGATTGGTCTCTTCTGAGGGCTATAAGTAAACAAAATCAATGTAAACATGTGTTAAGAAAAAATTATAAAATGAGAACAATAAAATGGAAATCAAGGGCATACATAACTTACATGTTAGAGAGTAACTGGGTTCAGATATAACTGGCTTGGAATCTGAACATGGTGACTGATATTTTACCCATGGAAAGAGAATTACCCTTTCCTGTTGTTTAGAACCATTAGATGGTTTACATACTAATAATCACACCTACCCATTTCTCTAGTGATGGTGGCTCTTGCCAGGCCTGGTCTTGTGGCCTCATCCCATCTCAGAGATAATAGAGCAAGACCATTGAGTTCCCGTTATCTGAGAAGAGGAGAAAAATGAATCCTTAGAATTATCATCAGATGACATCATCAGAACCAAGAGGAATGACAAAAGTTTCACTCTTGGTCCCCAGGACTTAGTCCTGGCTTGGTATGTGAAACACAACACAGGTTTGCTAATGTCCATCATGTGGACATCCGACATCTGTGCTGGGGAGATGGCTTAGTGGTTGAAGTGCTTGCTGTGTTAAGTATGAGAACCTGAGTTCAATTTCCTAGAACCCACTAAGAGCTGGACATAGCAGAGTGTGTCTGCAACCCAGTGCTCCTCAGCAAGCTGCAAGAAGGAGACAGGAGAATTCTCAGAAGCTCCCTGGCCAGCTAGTCTGGCCTATGCTACACTGAACAGAAAAGGAGAACCTGCTTCCAACAAGGTGGAAGGTAGGGACCTATGTAGCAACTCTGTTGTCTATCCTCCACACATTGTGGCACACATGTACTTTATACACACACACACACACACACACACACACACACATACACACACACACACACACATATAAGAAGTTGTTCTTTTTTTTTTTTAAAGACATCAGACATTTTTGAAGGTGGTGCCATATCTTGCTTAACTTGTCCAGCATTCTGATTCATTCTCAGTATTATAGGTCTTACCTTTCCTTTGGTATCTTTGGCCACCAGCCAGCAAGGACAAAGGGAGCAGAAGTGGGCAAGCAGGGTTCAGATGACTATGAGTATGACAGAAGGAATTCTGGAGAGCTCTGCGGTGAGACAACTCTACTGAATTGTTCCAGGGATAAGATATATAAGAGCTTTTAGGAGTACAGGTGGAAAAGGCTGAGTGGTCCTAACACAGAACCTAATTATCATGTGGGTGGAAGCTGGAGCACGACTCGTGTGTTGAGTAATGCAGCATTTGCAGAGAGCTCTGCCCAAGGTCATTTATCAGACAAGGCGTACCTATGCTCAGGAACACTCTCCAGACAAAGTCGGGCAGAGAAGGGGGAGCCCTGCTGACAAAAGGACTCCACCAATTTGTGTCAAGCTCAGAGAGCCATCTAGACATAGGGAATTGCCACCTTCATGTCAGGGTTCTTCAGCACAACACAGCAAGTACAGCGACTGCCTATATGTGAGGTATGGCTGGCCCCACACATGATGGCCTCTACAGCTCCATTAGAACCACTAATAATACAAGAACATGTGAAGAGACAACTTCCCCTTAGGGAGAAAAATCAGAATTTGTTTCCTGTCACATTCTTAATGAATCCTCAACCCTGATAAGCACACATGACCTTTTTACAGACAATGAAACTGAGGCTAAAAATTACATCCAATAAGAAAACTCTGGGGACATGAGTGTGGTCTAGTTGTATTTCTAATCCACATCTGTCCAGTTTCGAAGACCACGCTATTCCTACAATGGGCTGTCACCTTTCTCAGTGGGAGCCATGAATAACTTCCTCTTTTTTCTTTTGCTACCTTTTCAATATTTGAAAGGCTTTGTGAAGAAGGTAGAATGGTCCTGAAAGCCTCTGACGGGCTCCACAGAGGTGTGCAGGCTTTTGTAATGACACCGAGTACAGGTTGAAAGGCGATTTCATAATAGCTGAGGCACTGCCACTTCCAACAGCTGCTCTCTTCAAACAAATGTCTCACTCTTTCTGCATTCAATGGTGGGTGTTTTCAATGCTAAAGGGAAAAACCCTTTCAGCCATTTTGAGTCAAGCAAGTACGTGAAAGCAGACACAGGCTGTTCACAAGGAGACTGTCTGATGTGCCTCTTTTCACTGTGGAAATCCCCTCTGTTGTACTCTGCCGGAAGAAAGTAGTTCTGCTGTGGTTCTTAAAAGGTTTTATAGTTCTTTACTTCGACTTTAGTCTATAAACACAATGTTCCTAGAAATTTTGGGATAATCTTGGGCAATTTTCCATATTAGAAGCATTCCTACTCTTGAGTTGTCTATCACAGATGGTGGTTTATAAGAGACAACTACAATCCTGAAATGTCTAAAACATGCTCTTATTCATGAGCATCCCATGAGCTAACTTTTTGTGGCTATTAGATGGGATGTGAGATTTGGAGCTTCTTCCGGAACTGAGGAATGGTCCAGAAAGTGTCCTGTTACAGTTCTCTCTTATGGAGTCAGCAGAAGGGTAGGACAGAACACCCCTAAGGGTTACTCTGATAACTCCTTCCCAGTGTCACTCTGTGGGGGATGGATTGGTCCCTGCTGAGCCTGGACAAAGAAACTGAATTTATTAAATTATTCTTTAAAGAAAGGAACAAAGGAAGGAAGGAAGGAAGGAAGGAAGGAAGGAAGGAAGGAAGGAAGGAAGGAAGGAAGGAAGGAAGGAAGGAAGGAAGAGAAAATTTCACCAGTGTGGTGGCACATGTCTATACTCTCAGCACATGAGAGGATTGGGAATTCTTCATCAGAATGAACTACAGAGCAAGCTCTAGATCAAAATGGGATGTGTAGTCTAAAAATGAAAAATTTTTACAATCCTCAAAATTTCTACAATCCTCAAAATTTTTTATTTTATATGAATAATTTTTGTATAGGTAATTTGTTTTCTTTGAGTCTAGCATCTTTCTTTTTCTGTTTGCCTCTTACTATACATATTTTTCAAACTCTCAAATATATGTTATGCAATACAAAGACACACTTATGAACATGGAAATATGCATGCCTGAGAGCCAGTTTGCTATTCAGTAGTCAGCTAGTCCACCAAGTTAGAGCTAACAGTTTATGTGAAACGATAAATCTCCAGCCTTTTCTCCCAAGCCTACAGTCAACAAGAGTGATTAAGAAAATCAGGGACTCGACAAGGCTGCCCACTCTCTCCCTACCTATTCAATATTGTACTTGAAGTCCTAG